>NC_041227.1:49235240-49236247 GCF_002837175.3 Physeter macrocephalus | reverse complement strand
GTAGTATAGTCATTTTCTCAATATTGATTCTTCCCATCCAAGAACATGGTATATCTCTCCATCTGTTGGTATCATCTTTAATTTCTTTCATCAGTGTCTTATAGTTTTCTGCATAGAGGTCTTCTGTCTCCTTAGGTAGGTTTATTCCTAGGTATTTTATTCTTTTTTTTGCAATGGTAAATGGGAGTGTTTACTTAATTTCTCTTTCATATTTTTCATCATTAGTGTATAGGAATGCAAGAGATTTCTGTGCATTAATTTTGTATCCTGCAACTTTACCATATTCATTGATTAGCTCTAGTAGTTTTCTGGTGGCATTTTTAGGATTCTCTATGTATAGAATCATGTCATCTGCAAACAGTGACAGTTTTACTTCTTCTTTTCCAATTTGTATTCCTTTTATTTCTTTTTCTTCTCTGATTGCTGTGGCTAGGACTTCCAAAACTATACTGAATAATAGTGTTGAGAGTGGACATCCTTGCCTTGTTCCTGATATTAGAGGAAATGCTAGAGGAAATGCTTTCATTTTTAACCACTGGGAATGATGTTTGCTGTGGGTTTGTTGTATATGCCCTTTATTATGTTGAGATAGGTTCCCTCTATGCCCACTTTCTGGATAGTTTTTATCATAAATGGGTGTTGAATTTTGTCAAAAGCTTTTTCTGCATCTATTGAGATGATTATATGATTTTTCTTCTTCAATTTGTTAATATGGTATCACATAGCTTGATTTGTGTATATTGAAGAATCCTTGCATCTCTGTGATAAATCCCACTTGATCACAGTGTATGATCCTTTTAATGTGTTGTTGGATTCTGTTTGCTAGTATTTTGTTGAGGATTTTTGCAACTATATTCATCAGTGATATTGGTCTGTAATTTTCTTTTTTTTGTAGTATCTTTGTCTGGTTTTGGTATCAGGGTGATGGTGGCCTCATAGAATGAGTTTGGGAGTGTTCCTTCCTCTGCAATTTTTTGGAAGAGTTTGAGAAGGATGGGTGTTAGCTC
>NC_041227.1:49234042-49234756 GCF_002837175.3 Physeter macrocephalus | reverse complement strand
TCATATTTTCTATGTCTTCCTGGTTCACTCTTGGAAGGTTATACTTTTCTAAGAATTTGTCCATTTCTTCCAGGTTGTCCATTTTATTGGCATAGAGTTGCTTGTACTAGTCTCTTAGGATGCTTTGTATTTCTGCTGTGTCTGTTGTAACTTCTCCTTTTCCATTTCTAATTTTAATGATTTGAGTACTCTCCCTCTTTTTCTTGATGAGTCTGGCTAATGGTTTATCAATTTTGTTTCTCTTCTCTAAGAACAAGCTTTTAGTTTTATGGATCTTTCCTATTATTTTCTTTGTTTCTATTTCATTTATTTCTGCTCTGATCTTTATGATTTCTTTCCTTCTACTAACTTTGGGTTTTGTTTGTTCTTCTTTCTCTAGTTCCTTTAGGTATAAGGTTAGATAGTTTATTTGAGATGTTTGTTGTTTCTTGAGGTAGGATTGTATTGCTATTAACTTCCCTCTTAGAATTGCTTTTGCTGCATCCCATAGGTTTTGGATCGCAGTGTTTTCATTGTCATTTGTCTCTAGGTATTTTTTTTTTTTTTTTTTTTTGTGGTATGCGGGCCTCCCTCTGCTGTGGCCTCTCCCGTCGCGGAGCACAGGCTCCGGACGCGCAGGCTCAGCGACCATGTCCCACGGGCCCAGCCGCTCCGCGGCATGTGGGATCCTCCCAGACCGGGGCGCGAACCCGGTTCCCCTACATCGGCAGGCAG
>NC_041227.1:49224604-49233812 GCF_002837175.3 Physeter macrocephalus | reverse complement strand
TTTCTGTTTGGATGATCTGTCTATTGGTGTAAGTGAGGTGTTAAAGTCCCCCACTATTATTGTGTTGCTGTCTATTTCCTCTTTTATAGCTGTCAGTAGTTGCCTTATGTATTGAGGTGCTCCTATGTTGGGTGCATATATATTTATAATTGTTATATCTTCTTCTTGGATTCTTGGTGGTGTTGAATTCTCTTAGCTTTTGGTTGTCTGTAAAACTTTTGATTTCTCCATCGAATCTGAATGATATCCTTGCCGGTTAGAGTAATCTTGGTTGTAGGTTCTTCCCTTTCATCACTTTAAATACGTCATGCCACTCCCTTCTGGCTTGTAGAGTTTCTGCTGAGAAATCAGCTGTTAACCTTATGGGAGTTCCCTTGTATGTTATTTGTCGGTTTTCCCTTGTTGCTTTCAATAATTTTTCTGTGTCTTTAAATTTTGCCAATGTGATTACTATGTGTCTCAGCGTGTTTCCTTGGCTTTATCCTGTATGGGACTCTCTGCACCTCCTGGACTTGGGTGGCTATTTCCTTTCCCATGTTAGGGAAGTTTTCAACTATAATCTCTTGAAATATTTTCTCAGGTCCTTTCTCTCTCTATTCTCCTTCTGGGACCCCTATAATGCGAATGTTTCTGCGTTTAATGTTGTCCCAGAGGTCTCTTAGGCTGTCTTAATTTCTTTTCATTCTTTTTTCTTTATTCTGTTCTGCAGCAGTGAATTCCACCATTCTGTGTTCCAGGTCACTTATCCGTTCTTCTGCCTCAGTTATTCTGCTATTGATTCCTTCTAGTGTAGTATTCATTTCAGTTATTGTATTGTTCATCTCTGTTTGTTTGTTCTTTAATTCTTCTAGGTCTTTGTTAAACATTTCTTGCATTTTCTTGATCTTTGCCTCCATTCTTTTTTGAGGTCCTGGATCATCTTCACTATCATTATTCTGAATTCTTTTCCTGGAAGGTTCCCTATCTCCACTTCATTTAGTTGTTTTTCTAGGGTTTTGTCTTGTTCCTTCATCTGGTACATAGCCCTCTGCCTTTTCATCTTGTCTATCTTTCTGTGAATGTGGTTTTTGTTGCACAGGCTGCAGGATTGTTGTTCTTCTTGCTTCTGCTGTCTGCCCTCTGGTGGATTAGGTTATCTAAGAGGCTTGTGCAACTTTCCTGATGGGAGCGACTGGTGGTGGGTAGAACTGGCTGTTGTTCTGGTGGAAGAGCTCAGTAAAACTTTAATCCGCTTGTCTGCTGATGGGTGGGGCTGGGTTCCCTCCTTGTTGGTGGTTTGGCCTGAGATGACCCAACCCTGGAACCTACCCTGGCTTTTTGGTGGGGCTAATGTCAGACTCTGGGAGGCCTCATGCCAAGGAGTACTTCCCAGAACTTCTGCTGCTAGTGTCCTTGTACACACGGTGAGACACAGCCACCCCCTGCCTCTGCAGGAGACCCTCTAACACTAGCAAGTAGGTCTAGTTCAGTCTCCTATGGGGGTCACTGCTCCTTCCCCTGGGACCCGATGTGCACACTACTTTGTGTGTGCTCTCCAAGAGTGGAGTCTGTTTCCCCCAGTCCCGTCAAAATCCTACAGTCAGATCCCGCTCGCCTTCAAAGTCTGATCCTCTGGGAATTCCTTCTCCTGTTGCCAGACCCCCAGGTTGGAAGCCTGACGTGGGGCTCAGAACCTTCACTCCAGTGGGTGTACTTCTGTGGTATAAGTGTTCTCCAGTTTGTGAGTCACCCACTCAGAAGTTATGGAATTTGATTTTATTGTTATTGTGCCCCTCTACTGTCTCATTGTGGCTTCTCCTTTGTCTTTGGATGTGGGGTATCTTTTTTGGTGAGTTGCAGTGTCTTCCTGTTGATGATTGTTCAGCAGTTAGTTGTGATTCCTGTGCTCTCGCAAGAGGGAGTGAGAGCACGTCCTTCTACTCCATCATGTTGAACCAATCTCCTTCCTACCATTTCTCATTCAACATTGGATAAGGCAAAAGGGAAAATGGAATGTAGACATAAAGGAGAGGTTAAACAAGATGACAGAGGGACATATGGCTGGGAAGTGTGGGTAGATAGACTGAAATATTAAGAAAAGACAAAGAGAGATGGACAAAGATGTTGGATGGATAGGGTGCAAAGATGAATTCTGGGGTTTTCAACTGGGGCTAATAAAACCTGGCTTGATTTTATGGAATTATATAAGATACTGCCAAGTGGAGGTGCTTTCTTTAGAAAAGTACAGAATTCTCTAAAAATACAACAATACATATGTGATATTTATTACATGTAATAAAATGTGGACAGCAGTGACAGTGAGCTAAGTCTGTACTAAGTCAACAACCTCTGAGCCATTGATGACACATCTGTCCTGTTATCTGTGGTCCACAGTAGGATATTTGGTAAAGAAGTGTAGAACATTAGAAATAACATTAACCATGTACCAACAGCTTAGTGCTGTCAAGAACATGCTTGTACTGCGGTCAGTACTCCTCATGTTCACGTGGCCAGAGAGAATGAGAAAAAACTTGTAGAGATGAAGAGGTGGTAAATGATAGAGTTTTCCCTTCCTTCAGCTGACTTCCCCAGCAGCCTCCTCAGCGCCCCCTTCACCTCCTTGTTCCTCAGAGTGTAAATTAGAGGGTTCACCATGGGTGTGACCACAGAGTAGAAGAGGGAAATGAATTTGTCCTGGTTGCTGGTCTTAGCTGGAAGCAGATACCCATAGATAGCTGAGCCATAAAAGAGGAGCACCACCACCAGATGAGAGAGGCAGGTGTTAAAGGTCTTTCTCTGTCCCTTGGCCGAGTGGATCTTCAGCACTGCCTGAGCTATGTAGCAGTAGGAGATCAGGATGATGCTTAATGGGACAGTGGTGAAGAAGGTGCAGACAACGTTGAGCACAGCCTCATTGAGACTTGTGTCTCCACAGGCTAGTTTGATCATGGCGGACACCTCACACAGGAAGCTGTCCACCCTCTGGTACCCTCACAAAGGGAGCTGCAGAGTGAATGTTGACTGGACCACAGAGTTGCCCAAGCCACCCAACCAGGCAATGGCAGCCAGCAGCCAGAAGATCCGGGGGTTCGTGATGGTGGTGTAGTGCAGGGGCCAGCACACCGCAACATAGTAGTCAAATGCCATCACCACCAGCAGAATGCACTCATTAGCCCCTAGCCAGAGGAAAACATTGAGTTGGGTCACACATCTACCATAGCTGATGGTCTTGTCTGATCCCCACAAGATGATCAGCACTTGGGGGACTGAGCTAGTAGTAAAAGCAAGATCCAAGGAGGAGAGGTTGCTGAGGAAGAAGTACATGGGTGTGTGAAGCCGGGCATCCAGGCTGCAAAGCAGGATCATGGTTGAATTCCCAACCAGGGTCAACAAGTAGGAGAAGAGGATGACTACAAAAAAGATTACCTCCAGCTGGGGATGGTCAGATACACCCATCAGAATATAGCTCTCCAAGGAGCTGCTGTTGGCCCTTTCCATCTCTGGTTGCCTTCAGTCACTTGAGGAATCTGTCCAGGGACAACCAGGAGTAAAGCAAGTGAAGAAGAAGCTACTGGATTAGGTGGATCTGCATCAGTGCAGGTCTGATGTCGCCGGCCTTCGTAGTTAAGTACCAATTTAAATTTTATGATTGCAAGGTTTCATTGCAATCCCCAGACACTGTCAGTCCCACAATGAATGGAAAGTTTATTCCATCTGAATATCAAACATGAGCTATCACAAAATGAAGGAAGTGCCTCATGAAGAACAAAAAGATCAGGGTCTTCAGTTCAACACAGTGATGACCCAAGAAATTCATCTTTGCACCCTGTCCATCCATCATCTTTGGTCATGATGAAGGACTGTGAACTCCTTCAGTTCGAAAGGGTAGAGGGAGTTGACCACTGGAATTAAATGTGGAAATTCTCAAAAAATACTAATTTCCCCAGCTAAGGTTTTGGTATACTCAGGGGAGGGGTATTTGGAAAACTTTGGAAAAATTCCAAATTTGGAATGTTTGGAATTCCAACATTTGGAAAACTTCCCCAAATGTTTCTGATAAATTTCTTCCCTTCTCTTCTATATCCCTCCCCTCCCAAGTGAAAACTCCTGGTCTAGAAAGATGAAGTTTGAGGGAGAAGGTGATGAGTCTATACAATCATGAAAAGAATGGGAAGCATGAATATAGACATATTCGCCAAATACAGAAGATACAAATACGTGAGTTAAAAAGGGGTAAATGTAGAACAGAACAAAACTTCATGTAAGCCCAAGTAGTGTAGGTGGAACAGGCTAAAGATAGAAACAGGGTCTACCCCAAAAGGAGTTAAATCAGTTACAGGATACCCATAATTAGAAAAGGAAAATAGAAGATTTCAGAGGGGATCCCCGAAAGTTTGAGGTATATGACCACTATGCCCACCTCTAAATCATGAAGTAATTCTTAACATCTCATAAACAAAAATTACCTCTTGTTAATAATGGGCCAATTACCATCTCCCTTCATTGGGCAAGACCTAGCCTTTACTGAAGATCACGAAACAAAGCCCATCCCCCTTCTTTGGCTAATAAATAAAAGGATCTGAGAAGAAAACAAAAATAGTCTTGGATCAGCTGTCCTCACCTGGACGCTGAAGACTGGGAGTAAATGCTCTGCTCTTCCTCTGAATCATGACATGTCCCACAGGAACCCTGGCTGCCATGCCCAAAGAGCAGGCTTGATGGGAGTTTCTACTCAAGGGAAGTGTGCATGTGTGCTTATCTAGTTCTGGTGCTCCAGACAGGGACCACTTGGCTACACCTCTTGGCTGAAGACCCTGAGAACTGTCCTTTTCATCAGTAAGTAGCAAAAATACTGGAGATCCTAATGCTAGATCCCACCCAGATGTCAGGCAGGAAATCTCTTCTAATTGTCTGTTTCTTTAGGTCAACAAGGTATCCTTCTTTTGAGTCAGGGATGATAAAGATTTCAGAGAACTTTTCAACCCTCCTTCATACCTCTATCTAATACCTTAAGAAGAGGCGACTGCTTAGGGCTTCCCTGGTGGCACAGTGGTTAAGAATCCACCTGCCAATGCTGGGGACACGGGTTCGAGCCCTGGTCTGGGAAGATCCCACATGCCGCGGAGCAACTAAGGCCATGCGCCACAACTACTGAGCCTGCACTCTAGAGCCCGCCAGCCACAACTAGTGAAGCCCGCGCGCCTAGAGCCCATGCTCCGCAACAAGAGAAGCCACCGCAATGAGAAGCCCGCGCCACAACGGAAGAGTAGCCCCCGCTCGCCGCAACTAGAGAAAGCCCACACAGCAACAAAGCCCCAATGCAGCCAAAAATAAATAAATTAAATAAATAAATTAAAAAAGAAGAAGAGGTGACTGCTTATTCTTTTCATTTAGGACTTAAGGGAGCTGAGGAACTGAGGTACCAATCTGGTAGCGCATATTTCTGTTCTTCCGGGTATCCATCTCACTATCTACTCCTAGAAGTGCTTGTCCTCTTGTACCCCTAGGGTGAAGAAACACAGACAGACATGGCCCATCTTCTTCCATAAGTTGTCTGGTCTCTGGGTGGCTGATGCTTTGTGTCTGCTCAGCTGGGGACTCTTTCGGTCCCCACTCTATGCATACCAGTCAGTACAGAAAAAGGAAAGGGTATATAGTGGGAGGCTGTTGACCCCAGGTGCTCAGAAAGTTCAGGAGGAAATACCATACCAGCTAGATGCTTGGTTTGATCTTGACAAACTCCCCAAGCAAACATGAATGTAACTTCAAGTTTGAATTCAGCAACTTGACTGCTCTTCAGGGTGTTTTCCACCCTTAAAGGGTCTTTCCACTTGGTTCCTAGCTCTCTTGTAATCTGGAATGTTAAATTGATCAGGCACTACTTGCATTTTAAGAGGATCCTATAAAGGACAATACTGAACTCAGAGGATGCGTCATGTATGGTGCAATTTAGGAGCACCCAGATGGAGTTTGTTTGGCTACAGAAAGAATTTTAGGAATCACTCATGTATGCATAGATGGTTCCCATCTTGGCCTGTCCATAAATTTGTTTTGAACTTTCAGGATATTGAGAAGAGCAGACAAGACTTGCTTCTTAAAGATAATCCTGGGTGTGGTAATTTCCCATCTTCTCCCAGATTTCTGCCCATTCCTCCCCTAAATTTTACCACAATTCTCAATTGGCCACTCGTGGATTAGCCACAGCAAATACGGAATTTGGAGTTGGCTTTCTCCTATCATGGAAACTGCTCCTGAGCTGTCAGCACTCCCCATATATGGGTGCAAGTTCTCAGAATTCAAGCCTTGCTTTAATATTAGCCTGAGTAATAAAAGGAAAGGGAATCATAAAAAATAAAAACAAATAAATAAACCTAATCCTGAATTCCTGATCCTGGCAGAAAAGTTTTTATATATGTTTTATTTTAAAATATTTCATTTATGTGGGAGACAGTTGACAGTGATATTCCTGAGAGCTCAGTTTGTGCCTATCTTGCATCTAAGGTCTAAGTTAACCTTTTCATGATGACTTGGTCAGAACTGGAGATAAGGTTTTCAGTGTAAACATTGTGGCAGTATGGCAGGCAAGAGCCACATAACAGAACAAAATTTGTCTAGAAGGTTGAAGTCTAAGGTGGATTTCAGGTATTTGATGGGGTGAACAGGAGTTCTACCCCCAATCTTAGAATTCAAGAATTAGAGATGTGGGAGTTTGAATCTTAAAAGAGGTAAACATAGGATCAATAAAAGAAAAAATGACATAGTTCATAGTAAATCTATGGAAATTATTACTCCTAAGAGCAGCACAGTTGAAAAAATATATTAAAATTTAAGATTCATAAAGGGAAGTGAAGGGAATCTACGATGTCTGAAGGGACCTCTACATTTGATGTTTGCATCAGGGAATCCAACCAAGCTCCCTTAAATTGATTTCTGATGCTACTGTTGGAAAAAGAATTCTGGATGCATGGACTATCAGGCTGTCTAAGGGGGTAATTCTAATGAGCATAGGATTTTATAAAATTAAAAGAAGGCTAAATGCATGGCAGTACATCAAATACATATAAAAATTTACCACCAAAAACTCAGACTGGAAAAGGCTGGATTAGCATGGTGTTCCATCGAGGGTACATTTCTGTGCAAGCTGAGGGCAGTTTGCAGCGGGTCTCCTAAGGGAAAACCGGAGAGAGGAGCGCTCGACGTTAGGTCCAGGAAGCTTTCTGCCCTGTCTTGCCTAGGAAGTTCCTTATTGGAGGGTCTTACATTTTTTTAAATATTTTTTTTGTTGCTGTTGTGGACCATTTTAAAAGTCTTTATTGAATCTGTTACAATATTGCTTCTGTTTTATGTTTTTGGTTTTTTGGCCCCGAGGCATGTAGAATCTTAGCCCCTCGACCAGGGATCGAACCCAGACCCCCTGCACTGGGAGGCAAAATCTTAACCACTGGACAGCCAGGAAGTCCCCTGTCAGACATTTTTTAAAAGACATGGAGCATGTGCAGATTTTCAGAGAAGAGGGATAAGGAGGAAATAGGTTCTATGGAAAATGGCCAAGATGTTAGCTCATTTAAGAAGTGATTAAAGAATGTCTTTGCTATATGGTGGGATTTCAAAGATGCCTGCTTGCAGAGCAGCTGCTCTCCTTACCTAGGAAAAGCAAAAACAGGCTTAAATTAAAAGCAAGAGAAATTGTGATTATACATTCTGAGATTTTGGCATGATAAAATATTGGCAAATTCTTTGGCAAGAGAAAGAGGAACTAGAGACATCGTGTATAGAGATTTGCCTGACCAAGGGCACTGGGCTGTCCCTAAGTCTGCTAGGACCCTTTTCTGTTGGAGGATTCTATTCCTAGGACTTGAATGTGCACACAAAAGGGTCTTTTGGTGGGGGGGGTCAGGATAAAAATTTTCCAGCTTCTCTCCTAGACATTCTAGAGACGACTTTTATTCAATACAAGTTCTTAATTTGTAGTTTTACAATTCCCCTGTGCAGCTTAAATATTTTTCCTTCCTATCTCTTCTCTTAGCTGATAGAGAAGGTTACAAATGTGCTTGGAGCCCTAATACCATATCACCTCCAACTTTTCCCAGGCAGGAGGAATCCAAAATCAGCCCCTGTAAAAGGCTGTTTCACACGCTCTCTCTTCTCTGATCCCCATGACTGCTCTTTCCTTCTCTATCTTTTTTCCTCTTTGCCTCTCTTTCCCATACTCTGGATTCTCCACTAATAAATGTCTACAGATTTTCTATGGAAACATGTCTTTGGCTTCAAGATTCCACCTGAATCTGTCACACTGTCACCGGTGCTTGGTGGATCAAGTAGGAGAGAGAGTGTGGAATTAGGATCGTGGCTGTGCTCTGTGGCTGCTCCCCTGCCCTCGAGCTGAGAGCACAGGCTTTTAACCTTGGGGTTGGCCCTGGCCCTCTGAGGATTGCTGGCTCTGCCATCTGGAAGCCAGACTCGCTCTGGCTCATTCTGCAGGACCCAAGAGGGGATCTCTGTCCCCCACAGGCAATTAGCACAAAGCACTCGCACGGCCGGAACACAGGAAAAAGGCTGTCCCTGAAGAACCGACTGGTTCTTTCACATGAACTCCATCCCCAAACACAGATTACTAATTGAAAGAGCAATAAGAATAACTGCATTCCTCAAATTATTACTAATTATATAATTTTATCCTTTCCAAGGTACTTTCACAGGATCTAGCTTAGTTGTTAAAATGCTTTCTATGGCAGGTGGTCTTATCCCCACTTGGTAGACAAGTAAACCAAGCATAAAGTGAGAATAAAATGACTTGCTTTGTGTTAAACAGTGTTCGTTTTCTCACGAGGCATAAACAGACCATTCTATGTAGAGGAGGTTAGTATTTTTTTGAAGTACAGTTGATTTACATATATTTTTGAAGTACAGTTGATTTACATATAGCCGATATTATGTTAGTTTCAGGTGTACAATATAGTGATTCAGTATTTTTTATAGATTATACTCCATTTAAAGTTATTACAAAATATTGGCTGTATTTCCCATGCTGTACAATATATGCTTGTTGCTTATTTATTTTCTTCTATTTTTTTTTTTTTTTTTTTTTTTTTTTTGTGGTATGCGGGCCTCCCTCTGTTGTGGCCTCTCCCGTCGCGGGGCACAGGCTCCGGTCGCGCAGGCGCAGCGGCGACGGCTCACTGACCCAGCCGCTCCGCGGCACGTGGGATCTTCCCGGACCGGGGCACGA
>NC_041227.1:49175087-49224401 GCF_002837175.3 Physeter macrocephalus | reverse complement strand
CGGCTGCTTCCCACTAGCTATCCACCCTACGTTTGGTAGTGTATATATGTCCATGCCCCTCTCTCACTTTGTCACAGCTTACCCTTCCCCCTCCCCATATCCTCAAGTCCATTCTCTAGTACGTCTGTGTCTTTTTTTAAGTTACCTTGTTTTTTTGTTTTTATTTATTTTTGGCTGCATTGGGTCTCCATTGCTGTGCACGGGCTTTCTCTAGTTGCAGCAAGTGCGGACTACTCTTCATTGCGGTGCGCGGGCTTCTCATTGCAGTGGCTTCTCTTTGTTGTGGAGCACAGGCTCTAGGTGCACGGGCTTCAGTCGTTGTGGCACATGGGCCTAGCTGCTTCACGGCATGTGGGATCTTCCCGGACCAGGGCGCGAACCCGTATCCTTTGCACTGTCAGGCAGATTCTTAACCACTGGGCCACCAGGGAAGTCCCACTTATTTATTTTATACATAGTCGTTTGTGTCTCTTAATTCCCTACCCCTATCTTGCCCCTTCCCCTTCCTTAGCCCCACTGGTAACCACTAGTTTGTTCCCTATATCAGTGAGTCTGTTTCTATTTTCATATATTCATTTATTTTATTTTTTAGATACCACATCTAAGTGATTTGTCTTTGTCTGATTTATTTCACCAAGCATAATACCCTCTAGGTCCATCCACGTTGTTGCAAGTGGCAGAATTTCATTCTATTTTATGTCTGAGTAATATGGCATTGTAAAAATATACCACATCTTCTTTATGTATTCATCTGTTGATGGACACTTAGGTTGCTTCTGTATCATGGCCATTGTAAATAACGCTGCTGTGAACATTGGGGTGCATGTATCTCTTCAAATTAATGTTTTCGTTTTCTTCAGATATATACCTATGAGTGGAATTGCTGGATCATATGGTAGTTCTATTTTTAGTTTTTTGAGGAACCTCCATACTGTTTTCCATAGTTGCTAGATCAATTTACATTTCCACCAACAGTGTAGTAGGGTTCCCTTTTCTCCACATCTTCGCCAACATTTGTTATTTGTACACTTTTTTTTTTTTTTTAATTTGCCTGCTCTGCGTGACTTGTGGGATCTTAATTCCCCAACCAGGGACTGAACCCGTGCCCTCAGCAGTGGTTTCTGGACCGCCAGGGGGATTCCCTGTAGACTTTTTTTTACAATAGCCATTCTGACAGGTATGAGGTGCTCACACCTGCCTCATTGTACTTTGGATTTGCATTTCTCTGATGATTAGCGATGTTGAGCATCTTTTCATATGCCTGTTGGCTATGTGTATATCAAATTTTTAAAAATGTCTAATCATGTCTTCTGCCCATTTATAAAATAAATTTATTTCTTTTTCTTTTTATTGATTTTCGGCGGCATTGGGTCTTCGTTGCTACACACGGGCCTTCTCTAGTTGAGGAGAGCAGGGTCTAGTCTTTGTTGCGGTGTGCAGGCTTCTCATTGCGGTGACTTCTCTTGTGGCGGAGCACGGGCTCCAGGCATGCGGGCTTCAGTAGTTGTGGCATGCAGGCTCAGTAGTTGTGTCTCGCAGGCTCTAGAGTGCAGGCTCAGTAGTTGTGGCGCACGGGCTTAGTTGCTCCGCGCCATGTGGGATCTTCCTGGACCAGGGCTTGAACCTGTGTCCCCTGCATTGGCAGTCAGATTCTTAACCGCTGCGCCACGAAGGAAGCCCTCTTCTGCCCATTTTTAAATTAGGTTGTTTTTTTTAAATTTAGATGTATGAGCTGTTTATATACTTTGGACATTAACTCCTTATTGGTCATATAATTTGAAAATATTTTCTCCCATTCAGTAGGTTGTCTTTTCATTTTGTCAGTGGTTTCCTTTGCTGTGCAAAAGCTTTTAAGTTTAATTAGGTGCCACTTATTTATTTTTGCTTTTGTTACCTTTGCCTTAGGAGACAAATTTTAAAAAAATACTGCCATGATTTATGTCAAAGAGTGTTCTGCCTATGTTCTCTTCTGGGAGTTTTATGGTTTCAGGTCCTACATTTAAGTCTTTAATCCACTTTGAGTTCATTTTTGTAAATGGTTTGAGAAAATGTTCTAATGTCTTTTTTTTTTTTTTTTTTTTTTTTTTGCGATACGCGGGCCTCTCACCGCTGTGGCCTCTCCCGCTGCGGAGCGCAGGCTCCAGACGCGCAGGCCCAGCGGCCATGGCCCACGGGCCCAGCCGCTCCACGGCACGCGGGATCCTTCCGGACCGGGGCACGAACCCGCGCCCCCTGCATCGGCAGGCGGACCCCCAACCACTGCGCCACCAGGGAAGCCCCTAATGTCTTTTTTTACATGTAGCAGTCCAGTTTTCCCAGCACCACTTATTGAAGAAACTGTTTTTTCTCCATCGTATATTCTTGCCTCCTTTGTCATAGATTAACTGACCATCAGTGCTTGGATTTATTTCTGAGCTACTTTGTTCCATTGATCTATGTGTTTTTGTGCCAGTACCATGCCATTCTAATTGCTGTAGCTTTTTAGTAGAGTCTGAACCCAGGGAGTGTTGTATTTCCAGCTTTGTTCATTTATCTCAAGATTGCTTTGGCAATTTGGGGTCTTTTGTGGTTCCACATAAATTTCAGGATTATTTGTTTCAGTTCTGTGAAAGATGTCATGGGTATTTTGACAGGGACTGAAATAGGGTAGATTGCTTTGGGTAGTACGGACATTTTTTTTTAAGAAGATGTTGGGGGTAGGAGTTTATTAATTAATTTATTTATTTTTGCTGTGTTGGATCTTCGTTTCTGTGCAAGGGCTTTCTCTAGTTGTGGCAAGCGGGGGCCACTCTTCGTTGCGGTGCGTGGGGCTCTCACTATCACGGCCTCTTCTTGTTGTGGAGCACAGGCTCCAGACGCGCAGGCTCAGTAGCTGTGGTTCACGGGCCTAGTTGTTCCGCGGCATGTGGGATCTTCCCAGACCAGGGCTCGAACCTGTGTCCCCTGCATTGGCAGGCAGATTCTCAACCACTGCGCCAAGTAGTTGTGGCTCACAGGCCTAGTTGCTCTGCGGCATGTGGGATCCTCCCAGACCAGGGCTCGAACCCATGTCCTCTGCATTAGCATGCAGATTCTCAGCCACTGCGCCACCAGGGAAGCCCAGTATGGACATTTTAACAATATTATTTCTTCCAATCCATGAACACAGGATGTCTTTCCATTTTTTTGTATCATCTTCAATTTCCTTCATCCTTATTTTATAGTTTTCAGAGTATAGGTCTTTCACTTCCTTGGTTAAGTTTATTCCTAGGTCTTTTATTCTTTTTGATGAGGAAGTTAGTATTTTTGACTCATCATCTGGGAGATGTTGTCTTGGAGTGTTTTATTTGTGGGGGGAATAGAGAAAAGGGGTTTTCCACTATCTCTGGCCTTAACATAAGAGGATAAGAGGCTTGAAACTTAGACACTCATACCATTCTGTGTGAAGAGGAATCACCTACAAAGATGCTAAATAAACATGTAAAATGTGACTGGCAACCTGATTAGGTCATTAGATGTTTTTGTTTTTTGTTTTGTTTCGTTTTTTGCGGTATGCGGGCCTCTCATTGTTGTGGCCTCTCCCGTTGCGGAGCACAGGCTCTGGACGCGCAGGCTCAGCGGCCATGGCTCACGGGTGCAGCCACTCCGCGGCATGTGGGATCTTCCCAGACGGGGGCACGAACCCGTGTCCCCTGCATCGGCAGGCGGACTCTCAACCACTGCGCCACCAGGGAAGCCCCCGCTAGGTCATTAGATGTCATGTAAGATAAATTATCCCCGAAACTGCTGACTTAGAAACCACCTCATTCAAGGAACAGTCGCTAAGGGTGGACAGTATCCCAGGTGCTGGTGGGGTACAGGGGTGAGCAAGCTGAGCCTGGCCCCTGCCCAGTGGGGCTCCCTGCCCCGTAGGCCTGTCTCCAACAAGTCTCTCGCACTCGTAAGCACTGTGGGCTGCTTGTTCTGTGTGCCAGATGCTCTGTTCAGTAGTTTACATTACCACGATGACCACACTACTTACTGTTCAGAGATAGTAGATAATTGTCCAGGGCACGTGGACTAGTCAGTAAATGGCAGAGCTGCTTAGACTATGTCTATTTGACTATAAAGTCCACAATCACAAAAAACTGGAGAATCTCAATGTCCATCAGTGGGGAATTCAGTAAATATGTCACCTTGGAATACTGTACAAAATGTGATCATAGGTCTCTGCAAGACTTCTCTTTTGTTAATTTAACTTAATATTACTTTATTTACTTTTCCACTTTATTACCAATCCCACTCACATTCCCCTGCACTCTCTTAGGCACCTCCTCTGTCTCATATGTTTGACATATACGTGTTTTGGTATGTATTGAATCCTTGTAGAACATGTAATGTTGTTTTATATATGTAAATGTTTTATTTAAATTTGCATCAATGTTGTTGTGTTATACCTCCTGTTCTGCTTACATTTTAACTCCTTTTTTTCCCACAGTGTTATTACTTATGTTTTAAAAGATATATCCATGTTGTTTTGTGTATATTTAGTTTAGTGTTTGCAATGCTGAATATGCATCTATCATCTTTTATTTGTACATTCCACTAGGGATGAATGTATAGCTTGTCTTAATTTCCCACAACCACAGACTGCTGCAGTGAACATTTGTGTACAGGTCCCTTTATGGACCTGCATGAGCCTCTATTGTATGCACATATGTGTACACACACACACACACACACACACACACACACACACACACACACACCCATGATTGAGAATGCTGGGGAATAGGGATATATATACATAAGCACTACCAGACTCTTTCAAAGGTTTGTAGCAGTATACCACTCCCAACAGCTATAAATGAAGGGTTCTGATTCCGCGCCCCCCTGCCCAAACCTAGTTAACACCTACTACAATCAAATTTTCTAATTTACGCTAATCTGATGGGTATAAAATGGTATCTCAGATTAATTTGATTTTAATTTAAAGTGATTACTAGTGAGATTGGACATTTTAAATATTTATTTATTTTTGGCTGCATTGGGTCTTCTTTGCTGTGTGCAGTCTTTTCTCTAGTTGCAGCGAGCAGGGGCTACTCTTCATTGCAGTGTGCGGGCTTCTCATTTCAGTGGCTTCTCTTGTTGTGGAGCATGGGCTCTAGGCACACGGGCTTCACTAGTTGTGGCACGCAGGCTCAGTAGTTGTGGCTTGTGCGCTCTAGAGCTCAGGCTCAGTAGTTGTGCTGCATGGGCTTAGTTGCTCCGCGGCATGTAGGATCTTCCCAGACCAGGGCTTGAACCCGTATCTCCTGCATTGGCAGGAGGATTCTTAACCACTGCGCCACCAGGGAAGCCCGAGATTGGACATTTTTAAATAAATGTGTTGGCTATTTTTTGTGTGTGTGTGTGGTATGCGGGCCTCCCCCTGCTGTGGCCTCTCCCGTTGCGGAGCACAGGCTCCGGACGCGCAGGCTCAGCAGCCATGGCTCACGGGCCCAGCCGCTCCGCGGCATGTGGGATCCTCCCAGACCCGGGCGCGAACCCGGTTCCCCTGCATTGGCAGGCGGACGCGCAACCACTGCGCCACCAGGGAAGCCCGTGTTGGCTATTTTTATTTCTCCTTCTATAAACTGCCTTTTCATATCCTCTGCCTATTTTTATTTTAGTTTTTCTGTGGTTTTCTGATTTGCAGTAGATCCTAGAATAGTCTAGATAAATTTTGCCAGGTATATACACTGTAAATATTTCCCCCTCGTTTAGTCTATGCTAACCTCTGAACAGAAATCCTAAATTTTTATATAATCCAATTAATACATTATCTGCCTTAAAGTTGATTTGTGTGTTTAAGATTTTTAAGAAGTTCTTCCCAATCCCAAATTTACAAGTATATTTCATTTCAATTTCTTCATATAGTTTTATCTTTCATATGTAAGTTTTTAATTCTCTGGAGTTCATTATTGTATATGGTATGAGGTAGTGATCCAAATTAATTATTTTATAAGAAAATAGGCGGTTTATTTTTCCTTCACAAAAAGCAAGTTCAGAAGTAGACAATCAGGGACTTCCCTGGTGGTCCAGTGGTTAAGAATCCACCTCCCAATGCAGGGGACACAGGTTCGATCCCTGGTCGGGAAACTAAGATCCCACAGGCCGAGGGGTAACTAAGCCCGAGCACTCTAGAGCCTGCACACCAAAACTAGAGAGAAGCCCGTGCGCAGCAACAAAGATCCCGCATGCTGCAACTAAGACTTGACACAGCCAAATAGATAAATAAATAAATAAAAAAGAAATAGACAATCAGGATCTAGCATGGCAGCAGCTCAACAATCACCAATGCAGCTTCCTTGTGCCTTTTTGTTCCTTCATTCTTTTTTTTTTTAAGATTTTTTTTTGATGTGTACCATTTTTTTAAATTTATTTATTTATTTATTTTTGGCTGTGTTGGGTCTTCGTTGCTGTGCCCGAGCTTTCTGTAGTTGCAGCGAGTGGGGGCTACTCTTTGTTGCAGCGCGCGAGCTTCTCATTGTCGTGGCTTCTCTAGTTGCGGAGCACGGGCTCTAGGAGCGTGGGCTTCAGTAGTTGTGGCATGCGGGCTCAGTAGCTGTGGCTCGCAGGCTCTAGAGTGCAGACTCAGTAGTTGTGGCGCATGGGCTCAACTGCCCCTCGGCATGTGGGATCTTCCCGGACCAGGGTTCAAACCCATGTCCCCTGCATTGGCAGGCAGATTCTTAACCACTGCGCCACCAGGGAAGCCCTATGTGGACCATTCTGTAAGTCTTCATTGAATTTATTATGTTTTATGTTTTGGCTTTTGGCCACAAGGCATGTTGGACCTTAGCTCCCTGACCAGGGATCGAACCTGCATTCCCTGCACTGGAAGGTAAAGTCTTAACCACTGGACTGCCAGGGAAGTCCCTGTTCCACCATTCTTTTTTTTTTTTTTTTTTTTAAAGAAAGTTGCCTTATTATTTTTCAATTTTTAAAAATTATTTATTATTTATTTTCAGCTGCGCCAGGTCTTAGTTGCAGCACCGGATCTTTGTTGCAGCATGCGGGATCTTTTAGTTGCAGCATGTGGACTTCTCAGTTGTGGCATGCATGCGGGACCTAGTTCCCCGATCAGGGATCGAACCCGGGCCCCCTGCATTAGGAGCGCGGAGTCTTACCCACTGGACTACCAGGGAATTCCCCCTGTTCCACCATTCTTAACAGTGGCGTCTATCCTCAAGGCCACCTGTGGTCTAAGATGGTGGTAGGTGCTCTAGCCACATGTCCACATGCCTGCACGGAAGGTGGAAGGAGATGTTTGCGCCTAGTTTGGGAAGCTATCCTAGAAGTCCCACCAAGTATCTTCCCCGTACATCTCATGGATGAGGATTCAGTTATATAACTACAGTTATATATTCAGTTATATAACTACTATATATAGTTATATTATATAACTATATATATAATATATATTATATAACTATTCAGTTATATAACTACTATATATAGTTATATATAACTATATAACTACACCTAATTGCATAGGAGGCTGGAAAATGTAGTTTTTAGCTGGTCACAATTATTATATCACATCACATCACATCATGTCAGGCAGCCCCCATAATACAAGTGTTGTATTAGTAAGAAAGAAATGGAGAGGAGGTATTGAGCAGCCAAGCAATAGTCCCTGCCCCAAGAAGAATGATTAAGTTCTTTTGAAATAGACTTCTGTGTTGTTTGGCTAAATACAATAAGAATGTATTTCTTTACAATTAGAAAAATCAATTAGGGAAAGTTTTGAGTGCCTTTTAAATTTTTATTGAGATAAAATTCACAGAACAAAATTCATAATTTTAACCATTTAAAATGTTCAATCCTGTGGTTTATAGTATATTCACAAGGTTGTTCAATCATTACCTCTGTCTACTTCCAAAATATTTTCATCATCCCCAAAGAAAACCCTCTACCCATTTAGTAGTTACTCCTCATTCTCCCTTGCCCCATCCTCTGACAACCACTAACCTCCTTTCTGTCTCTGTGGATTTCTCTATTCCAGATATTTCATATATATGGAATCATTATGTGACCTTTTGGGCCTGACTTCCTTTACTTAGCATAATGTTTTCAAGCTTCATCCCCGTTGTACTAAATTCCTTTTTATGAATTGATAATATCCCATTATATGGATATACTACATTTTGTTCCTCCATTCATCAGTTGATGAACACTTGGGTGGTTTAAACCTTTTGGCTATTGTGAACAGTGTTCCTATGAACATTCACTTGCAAGTTTTTGTTTGAAAGCATGTTTTCAATTCTTTCAAGGATATACGTAGGAGTGGAATTATTGGTTCATATCGTAATTCTATGTTTAACTTTTTGAGGAACTGCCAAACTGTTTTCCACAGAGGCTGTATCATTTTATATTCCCACCAGCAACGTAGAGGGTTCCAATTTTTCTACATCTTTACCAATTATTGTTGTCCCTTTTAAAAAACATTACAGCAGTTCTAGGGGGTGAGATATATTTCTTTTTGCGGTTTTGATTTACATTTCCCCAATGACTAGTGATGTTGAGCATCATTTCATGTGCAACTGAATTGTCTTTTCACTTTTTTAATAGTACCCTTTGAAATACAAAAGTTGTTTATTTTGATGAGTCCAGTTTATCTATATTTTCTTTTTTGCTTTTGTTTCTGGTGTCATATCTAAGAATCCACTACCAAATCCAAGGTCATGAGGATTTACCCATATGTTTTCTATTAGGAGGTATACTTTTAGCTCTTACATTTAGGTCTTTTATTCATTTTGAGTTAATTTTTGTATATAGTGTGAGGTAAGGCTGCAATTTGATTCTTTTGCATGTCCATACCCATTTTTCTCAGTACCATTTGTTGACAGTACTATTCTTTCCACATTGAATGGTCTTACCATCCTTGTCAAAAATCAATTGACCATTGATGTATGGGTTTATTCCTGGACTCTCAGTTCTATTCAGCTGATCTATATATCTATCTCTGTGGGGTTTAAAAAATATTTATTTATTTATTTATTTATTTATTTATTTAAGGCTGTACTGAGTCCTACCTGCAGCACGTGGGATCCTCACTTCGGCATGTTTAGTTGAGGCATGCAGGATCCTTTTAGTTGCGGCATGCGAACTCGTGGTTGTAGCATGAAAACTCGTAGTTGTGGCATGCATGTGGGATCTAGCTCCCCAACCAGGGATCAAACCCGGGGTCTCCTTCATTGGGTGTGCGGATTCCTTCTCACTGGACCACCAAGGAAGTCCTATCTCTGTGTTTTGATTACTATATCTTTGTAGGAATTTTTGAAACTGGGAAATGTGAGTTCCCCCAAATTTGTTCTTCTTTTTCAAGATTGTTTTGGCTATTCAGGGATTGCAATTCCATATTAATTTTAGTATCAGCTTTTCCATTTCCGTAAAGGACACATTTGGAACTTTGACAGGGATTGCATTGAATCTGTAGATCCCTTTGGAAAGTATGGCCATCTTAATAATATTAACTCTTCCAATCCATGAACATGGGATGTCTTTCTATTCATTTTGGTCTTTAATTTCTTTCAGCAATGTTTTATACTTGTTTGTATACAAGTATTGTATCTTCTTGGTCAAATTCATTCCTAAATATTTTATTCTTTTGATAATATTATAAATGAAATTGTTTGCTTAAATTTCCTTTTCAAATTGTTCCTTGCTAATATATAGAACCACAGATGATTTTTATGTCTTGATATTGAACTGTGCAACTTGGCTGAATTTATCAACTCTAATACTTGGGTATTTGTTGATTCGTTACGATTTTCTATATATAAGATCATCTCACCTGTGAATAGAGATATTTTTTCATCTTCCTTTCCAATTTGCATGTCTTTTATTTATTTTTATTGCCTAATTGCTCTGTCTAGAACTTCCAGTAAAATGTTGAATTGAAGTGATCAAAGTGAGCATCCTCTCATCTTATTCTTGATCTTAGGGGGAATGCTTTCAGTCTTCCATCATTAAGTCATTAAGTCTTCCACCATTAAGTAATTAAGTCTTCCACGATGTTAGCTGTGGGTTTTTTAATAAATGCCCCTTACCATGTTGTGGAAGTACCTTTCTACTCCTAGCCTGATGAGTGTTTTTTTAATCAGAAAGGACGTAAGATTTTGTCAAAGGTTTTTCTGCATCAATTGAGATGATCATTTGATTTTGGTCCTTTATTCCACTAATGTGCTATATTACATTGACTGATTTTCATATACTGAACCACTATTTTTTTCCTGGAATAAATTCCACCGGTCATGATGTATAATCATTGTAATAAGCTGCTGAATTCAGTTTTCTGGTATTTTGTTGAGGATTTTTACATCTACATTCACATGGCATATTAATCTGTAGTCTTGTGATGTCTTTGTCTCGCTTTGTTATCAGAGGAGTGCTGACCTCATAGAATGCGTTCAGAAGCAGTTCTTCCTCTTCTATTTTTGGAATAGTCTGAGAAGGTTTGGTGTTAATTTTTCTTTAACTGTTTGGTAGAATTTACCAGTGAAGTAATTGGGTCCTGGTCTTTTGTTTCTGAGGAGGTTTTTGACTACTGACTAATTCTTTTTACATGTTATAGGTCTATTTACATTTCTGTTTCTTCTTGAGTCAGTTTTTACAGTTTTGTGTTTCTAAGAATTTTTCCATTTCATCTAGGTTACTAATTTGTTGGTGTACAGTTGTTCATAGTATTCTCTTATAATTCTTTTCATTTCTATAAAAGCAGTAGGAATGTCCTCACTTTCACTTCTGATTTTAGTAATTTGTGATTTCTCTCTTTCTCTCTTGGTCAGTTCAGCTAAGTTTTGTCAATATTTTTAATCTTTTCAAAGAACCAGTTTTGGTGTGTTTGATTCTCTATTGTTTTTCTATTCTCTATTTCATTCCATTTCATTTCTCTATTTCTATTCCCTATTCCATTCTAATCTTAATTATTTCCTTCCTTTGGCTGCTGTTGCATTTAGTTTGCTCTTTCCTTAAAACAGAAAGTTATTGCTTTGAGATATTTCTTATTTTTAATATAGGTATTTACAGCCATAAATTTCCCTTTGAGTATTACTATTGCTGCATCCCTTAAGTTTTGGCATGTTGTATTTTTTTCTTCATTCATCTCAAAATATTTCATAATTTCCCTTATGATGTCTTCTTTGACCTACTGGTCATTTAAGAGTGTGTTAATTAATTTCTCGTATTTGTGAATTTGCCAGTTTTCTTTTTGTTATTTATTTCTAGTTCTATTCCATGCGGTCAGAGAAGATATCTTATATGATTTGAATCTTTTAAAATTTACTAAGTCTTATTTCATTGCCTACTATATGGTCTATCCTGGAGAATGTCCATGTGCACTTGAGAAGAATGTGTACTGTTGTTGGGCAGGGTGTTCTATATATAACTGTTATATCTAGCTGGTTTATAATGTTGCTGAAGAACTCAGTTTGTTTTTTTGATCTTCTGTCTAGCTGTTCTATGTATTATTAAAAGTAAGGTTTTGGGGCTTCCCTGGTGGTGCAGTGGTTAAGAATCCGCCTGCCAGTGCAGGGGACATGGGTTTGAGCCCTGGCCCGGGAAGATCCCACATGCCACAGAGCAACTAAGCCCATGCGCCACAACTACTGGGCCTGCGCTCTGGAGACTGCGAGCCACACCTACTGAGCCCATGTGCCACAACTACTGAAGCCCGCGTGCCTAGAGCCCGTGCTCCGCAACAAGAGAAGCCACCGCAATGAGAAGCCTGCGCACTGCAACGAAGAGTAGCCCCTGCTTGCCACAACTAGAGAAAGCCCGCGCGCAGCAACAAAGACACAACACAGCCATAAATAAATAAATAAATAAACAAACAAACTGCAAAATGGCCGAAGGACTCAAAGAGACATTTCTCTAAAGAAGATAAATGGTCAACAAGCACATGAAAGGATGCTCAACATCATTAGTCACTGGGGAAATGCAGACCAAAAACATAATTAAATACCACTTTATACTCATTTAGATGGCTATAATAATAATACAAATAGAAAAATAGCTAGTGTTAGCAAGAAGGTAGAAAAAAGGAACCCCTGAACATGTCTGGTGAGAATGCACAGGCATACTTTGGAGGTATTGAGGGTTCAGTTCCAGACCACTGCAACAAAGCAAACACTGTGGGAATTCCCTGGCAGTCCAGTGGTTAAGACTCTGTGGTCTCACTGCTGAGGGCCTGGGTTCAATCCCTGGCCAGGGAAATAAGATCCCACAAGGCGCACAGTGCAGCCAAAAAACAAAAAAAGCAAACGTCGCAATAAAGTGACAATTCTTTTGTTTTGTTTTCTCAGAGCATATAAAAGTTATAGTTACACTATACTGCAATTTATTAAGTATGCAATAGCATTATGTCTACATAATGCCAAAACTGTTACAATAGTAACATCAAAAATCACTGATCACAGATCACCATAACAAATATAATAATGAAAAAGTTTGAAATATTGTGAGAATTATCAAAATGTGACACAGAGACAAAAAGTGAGAAAATGCTGTTGGAATAATGGTGCTGCTAGACTTGCTAACGCAGGGTTGCCACAAACATTCAATTTGTAAAAATACATTATCTGTGAAGGGCAATAAAAGTGCACTAAAATGAGGTATGCCTATAAAATATTTCAGGCCCGATAGGTAAGTCTGTTCCTCAAAAATTAAACATAAAACTACCATATGACCCCACAGTACGACTTCTGGGTATACTGTATGACAACAGAGCTGAAAACAGGTACTCAAAACAAATACTTGTACTTGCATGTATGCATCAGGGCTATCACAATAGCCAAAAAGTAGAAACAACTTAAATGTCCATCAACAGATGAATGTATAAACAAATTGTAATGAATCAATAATACTGAATATTATTCAGCCAAAAAAGGAATGAAGTGCTGATTGAAATATGCTGCAATGTGGGTCAACTTAAAAAGCATTACACTAGTGAAAGAAAGCCAGGCCCAACATGTCACATACTGTAAGATTCCATTTATATTAAATATTCAAATTAGATAAATCCAGAGGGACAAAAAGCAGGTTTGTGATTTGCCAGGCACTATAGGAAAACAAGAATGAGGAGTAACTGCCTAGTGGATATGGGGCTTTCTTTGGGTGTGATGAAAATATTTTGGAACTAGATAGAAGTAGTAGTTGCACAAAGTTATGAATGTACTAAATGCCACTCAATTGTTTACTTTAAAATGGTTAATTCTGTTTTATGTGGTTGTAACCTCATTAAATATTTGCCTATTTAAAATCAACCTGCCATATTTATGTGGGTCTATTTCTGGACTCTTTATTCTATGCCATTGAACTGTGTGTCTGTCCCTTTACCAATATCACACTCTTTTGATTAACATAGCTTTAGAGAAAGTCTTATAATCAAGTAATGTGATTTCTTCAATTTTTTTCTTATTTTTCAAAACTGTTTAGGCTATTCTAGTTCTTTTATCTTTCCACATTGCATTAAAACTATTGATCAATCAGGGGAGAATTGACATTTTTACTACTTTGAGTCTTTCCAATTTATGAACATGGTATGTCTTTCCATTTATTTAGGACATCTTTGACTTATTTCACCAGTGATTTATAGTTTTCAGCACACACAACCTCTACATGATTTGTTAGATTTATAACTAATTCTTTTTTTGAAGCTATTGTAAATTACATTGTTTCCAATATACAGAAATAGAATTTGTTTTGTTTATTGACCTTGCATCTTGTGATCTTACTAAATTTACTTATTTTAGAGATTTTGGCAGGGTCTTAGAATTTTCTACATTGACAATCATGTCATCAGTGAACAGGAACAGTTTTGTTTTTCCTTTTCAATCTGGATGTTTTTTACTTCCCTTTCTTTCATTATTGCACTGGTCAAACCTTCCAGTACAACGCTAAACACAAGTGGCAGGACTGGGTATTCTTGTCTTGTTGCTTATCTCAGAGGGAAAGCATTCAATCTTTGATAACTAAGTATGATATGAGCTATAGAGTTTTTTTGTTTGTTTGTTTGTTTGTTTATTTTTTTGTGGTATGCGAGGCTCCCTCTGCTGCGGCCTCTCCCGTTGCGGAGCACAGGCTCCGGAGCGCAGGCTCAGCGACCATGGCTCACGGGCCCAGCAGCTCCGCGGCATGTGGGATCCTCCCAGACCGGGGCGCGAACCCGGTTCCCCTGCATCGGCAGGCGGACGCGCAACCACTGCGCCACCAGGGAAGCCCTGAGTTTTTTTTAATAGATGCTCTTTTACAGGTCGAAGAAGTTCCATTCTATTCCTAGTTTCCTGGGAGTTTTTGTCATAAGTAAATGTTGTATTTTGCCTCCATCTTCACCACAGTGCTCACTTCCAGGTTTCTAGTTGTGCTGAGCTGAGGTAAAGGGATATCAGAGAACATAAATTGTAAACTCACCATCAGTTCAGTGGTACTTTGAACTCTGGTGTTCTTCTCCAAATCACCAACTGCTGTTACTGCTTTGATGTTCTCAAATAGCTGCTCCATACATTCTATCCAGGTTTTAGAGTTGTTTTCTATGTGAGAGAAAAGGTGAAGCATGCTTACTTCATCTTATCCAGAGCTGGAACCCCAATACTTAGTTTTTCTTGTGCCTTTCCAACATCTATACATTTTCTTTCTTTTCCTGTATTACTGGTTCTACACTCTGATACCTAATCCCTGCCTCCACCGAGGTCTTCCCAAATTAGTTTACTTCTTTTCAAAGGCTTTACTTAATCTTTTTTCTTGTCCACAATCTTCTTCCCTGTCCCACCTGCTACTGTTAGTTACCTGGAAGCCAACTTGTCACCCTCTGCTTTAATCCCTTCTTAGTCAGGTTTTTAAAATTGAGATATAAGACACATATCATAAAATTCACCATTTTGAAATATTTAATTCCGTAGTTTTATTACCATACTTAAATTTCATCATCACTATTTAATTCCAGAACATTTTCATCACCCCAAAAGAAACACTGTATCTTTAGCAGTCAACCTCCACCCCCTGCAGCTTCCAGTCCCTGGAAACCACTAATCCACTTTTTGTCTCTATAGATTTGTCTGTTCTGGATACTACATACAACATGTGACCTTTTGTGTCTGACTCCTTTCACTTAGAATGTTTTCAACGTTCATCTATGTTGTAGCATATTGTAGCATACATCAGAATTTCCTTTCCTTTTATTGCTAAACAACATTCCATTGTATGGATATACCACATTTTATTTATCCATTTATTAGTTGATGGACGTTTGAGTTGTTTCTAGTTTGGGGCTATTGTGAATAATGCTGCTATGTACATTCATATATAAGTTTTTTGTGGACACAAGTTTTCTATTCTCTTGGGTCTATATGTAGCAGTGGAATTGCTGGGACAAATGGTAATTCGATGTTTAACTTTTGAAGTTAGTGCCAAAGTGTTTTCTACAGTGGCTGAACAATTTAAATTCCCACCAGCAGTGTATGAGGGTTCTAATTTCTCCACATCCTCAATAACACGTTCTTATCTATTATCCACATGCTAGTGGATAGTATCTCATTGTGGTTTTGATTTCCATTTCCATGATGGCTAATGATGTTGAGTGCCTTTTTATGTGCTGACTGGCCATTTGTATATCTTATTGTGAGAAACGTCTATTCAAATCCTTTGCCCTTTTCAATATTAAATTCTCTACTACTGAGTTTCTTTCATATAGTGTTAAATAATGCTGCTTGAGATGAAGTTTCTGACCACTTGGGGGTTGATGGTTGTGAAAAGTTGAGACATAGACCAAAAAAACCAAAAACCAAAAACAAACAAACCCTTTTAGCAAGTAGAATTGCTTATATACTAAAGTGCCTAAATCTTCATAGGTGTTTTCTTTGTGTCTGAATGTATCTAGACTTCTTGTCTCCACCTTTAATGCTCTAATCATGTCATTCATAAGAATTTTAAAACTTAAAATAAAAATATCAAAGATACTCTCCAAATGTGAATGTTAAAGTCCACTCTCAAAAAAGTAGAGAGCCTAAGTCAATTCAAACACATCTATTTTTAAAATTAATATTAAGGTATGTAAGACAGTAGAGTTGTGTTTTTCCTATTCTATTTTGGGGAAGCTGCAGTTGGTCTTGAAGATAAGGCAGAGTGGGAAACTGACCATGGAAAGCCAATCTGCCAAACAAATGAATGATACAAATACTATACAAATTGTTTAAACCATGTAAAGAAACCTAGAAAATGCCCACTTTATCCCCAACCTAGCATTCTTTAGAAGTAAAAACACAAAACCAAAAATGCTTGTGAACATAAAATCCCAGCACCTAAAACAATGCCTGGCATGTATAAAGTGCCCAATAAACATCTGCCCAATGTTGAATGAATACATGAACATTCACACTGCATATCGCTCCAAAAGTTTTAGGGAGCAAACATCCGCAGGCAGAAATAGAACCGGTTTTTGGCAGAAGGTTAATGTGTCAATTTGGGAACTGCAGGTGATAAACACTAGCTTATGGCACCAGCAATATTGGTTACAAGTAACACTTGGTTTGTTAAGTCAATTTTTATAAATGTTAAATTACAGCAAGTATTAATTGGCCATAAAATGATCTTTCAAAGCATTTGCACCACACTTCTTGACTATCAGAGCACTGGGTGTTGAAGTACAGAGTAACTACTTTAGAATAACTCCAGAAAGAGAATCAAGGGAAGGAGTGGACACCAACCAAGGAAAAGGAGAGAAAATTCCTTATGAAGAGGAAGTATGGTGCCAAATGGGGGAGGAAATAGAAAAGGAGTATTAAATTTCCACATCATTTTTCATCTTAGCGGTTACCAAAATGCTATAGTTAAATGCTAATAAAAAGAAATACCAGGACTTCCCTGGTGTCACAGTGGTTAAGAACCCGTCTGCCAATGCAGGGTACACGGGTTCGAGCCCTGCTCCGGGAAGATCCCACATGGCGTGGAGTAACTAAACCCCTGCACCACAACTACTGAGCCTGCGCTCTAGAGCCTGTGAGCCACAACTACTGAGCCTGTGTGCCACAACTACTGAAGCCCGTGTGCCTAGAACCCATGCCCAGCAGCAAGAGAAGTCACCGCAATGAGAAGCCCGCGAACTGCAACGAAGAGTAGTCCCCGCTCGCTGCAACTAGAGAAAGCCTGCGTGCAGCAACGAAGACCCAACGCAGACAAAAATAAATAAATGAAATAATAATAAAAATAAAATAATAAAAATAAATAAAATAAAATAAATTTGTTTAAAAGAAAAAGAAAGAAATACCATCAAATAGGAATGGTTAGAAGATGGCTCAGGATTAGGCATATGATTAGAGGGAATTATAACAAATTCTAATGTTTTTAGTATTAATTTACACATAATTTCAATTTTTAAAAAAAGAGAAAAACAAAGTAGGTAAATGAGGGCCACTTTGAGCTCCAGGGGAAATGGCCTATATGAACATGTTAGAGAGTAATTACTATTATTATTTTGTTCTTTAGTGGCTTCCAGGAAACCAAAAATTAACTGTTGCCACTGAACTCTTAATGAGCGAATCACTCTGGGGCGTGTTAAAAGTTAGCAGTCCACCATGCAGTTTCAACTTACTAATAAGTTGCTCTGGTGATCATTATAGGTATCTAGTATTCCTTCTGGAGCACCCTCATTATTATTTTTTTAACATCTTTATTGGAGTATAATTGCTTTACAATGGTGTGTTAGTCTCTGCTGTAAAACAAAGTGAATCAGATAAACATATACATATATCCCCATATCTCCTCCCTCTTGCGTCTCCCTCCCACCCTCCCTATCCCACCCCTCTAGGTGGACACAAAGCACCGAGCTGATCTCCCTGTGCTACACGGCTGCTTCCCACTAGCTATCTATTTTACATTTGGTAGTGTATTATTTGTTTTTCTCTTTCTGACTTACTTCACTCTGTATGACAGTCTCTAGGTCCATCCACCTCAATACAAATAACTCAATTTCATTTCTTGGAGCACCCTCATTATGAAGCATTCGGGTTGCCTGCTGTTCTCATAAATGAATACCCCCTGGCGGGGGGTGGGGAGATCAAGAGGGTCCTCTTACAAAGTCATCTTGAGAAGTTGTTGGTCAAGTTCTGGTTGACCTTTAAGGGAGGGAAAGGCAGCTCCCACATTCTTAATTAAGCTTGCCTCTTGTGGGAGAGAAGGCTTCTGTTGAGTGGGAATTCTTTCTCAAAGACAGATTAGGGTATGATTGTCAAGATGTATTTCTCTCTCTTAAGTGGCACTATTTATGCATGAAATGCCATAACGTCTGAGATTTGCTTTAAAATACTCCAACAGAAACAAAATAAAAACAAAAACTGCAGAGGTTAAATGAAACAAAATAGGTAAAATGTTGATAATTGTTGACGCCTACATAGGGTTCATTACATTATTATTCTCTACTCACTCCTAGAAACCGGGATCAGAAACCCCACAGGTCTCCAAATTGAGTCAGGGTTGTTAGGAAGGAGGAAAGGAAAAAGGGATGCTAAGAGGCAACCAACAAATGTCTACTACACGCCCCACCTGTAAAACTTCCAGTATAATAGAATAGAGGACATTGAATGATAGCTTCTAAAACTGTAACATAGATAGCTGTGAAGCTATAATCAGAGATCGGGGACCTGGACAGTCCGTAGAGATGAAAGGTTACCTTAATGAAAGAACACGAAGTGTATGGGGTGGATGGGAATAGTGGTGAGGAATTCTATGAAGCAAACATTACCCTAATACCAAAACCCAAAATAAAGACATTACTAATATCTCTCATGAACATAGATTCCAAACTCCTCAACAAAATATTAACAAATCAAATTCAACAATATATAATAAGGGTTATACAGTGGGATTTATTCCAGGAATGGAAGACTGGTTCAATATTCAAAAATTAATTAATGTCAGGACTTCCCTGGTGGCTCAGTGGTTAGGAATCCACCTGCCGGTGCAGGGGATGCTGGTTTGAGCCCTGGTCCGGGAAGATCCCACATGCTGCAGAGCAACTGAGCCCGTGCGCCACAACTACTGAGCCTGAACCCTGGAGCCTGCTAGCCACAACTACTAAAGCCCGTGCGCCTAGAGCCTGTGCTCTACAACAAGAGAAGCACGCGCACCGCAACAAAGAGTGGCCCCTGCTCGCTGCAACTAGAGAAAGCCTGCACACAGTAACGAAGACCCAATGAAGCCAAAATTAATTAATTAAGAACTTATACAAAATTAATTAATGTAATCCATCACATCAACAGGCTAAAGAATAAAAATCAATACTGTCAAGATGGTAACTCTTCCCAACTTGATCTATAGATTCAATGGAATCCCAATAAAAATCCCAGCAAGGGTTTCCCTGGTGGCACAGTGGTTAAGAATCCGCCTGCCAATGCAGGGAACACGGGTTCGAGCTCTGGTCTGGGAAGATCCCACATGCCGCGGAGCAATAAGCCCGTGTGCCACAACTACTGAAGCCTGCACGCTCTACAGCCTGTGCTCCGCAACGAGAAGCCACCGCAATGAGAAGCCCGCGCACTGCAACGAAGAGTAGCCCCTGCTCGTTGCAACTAGAGAAAGCCTGCGCACAGCAACGAAGACCCAACGCAGCCAAAAATAAGTACATTTATATTTTTAAAAATCCCAGCGAGTTATTTTCTGGATATTGACAGATTGATTTTTAAATATATATGGAGAGGCGCAAGACCCAGAATAGCCACCATGATATTGAAGGAGAAGAAAAAAGCTAGAGGACTGACATTACTTAACACTGACTTACTGTAAAGCTACAATAATCAAGACAGTGTGGTGTAGGTGAAAGAATAGACAGATAGATCAATGGAACAGAATAGAGAGCCCAGAAATAGACTGACATAAATATGGACAACTGACTGTTGACAAAAGGGCAAAGGCAATAAAATGGAGGAAAGACAGTCTTTTTAACAAATGGTGCTAGAACAACTGGACATACACATGCAAAAAAAAAATCTAGATGCAGATTTTACACCCCTCACAAAAATAATTCAAAATGGATTCTAGATATAAATGTAAACCAAAATAATAAAACTCCAGAAGATAAAACATAGGAGAAAACCTACATGACTTTGGGTTTGGTGATGACTTTATACAGTAGATACAACACTAAAGGCATGCTCCAGGAAAGAAATGATTGATAAGTTGGACTTCATTAAAATTAAAAACTTTTGCTCTGCAAAGACACTGTCAAAAGAATAAGACAAACCACAAACTGGGAGAAAACTTTTGCAAAATAATTATCTGATAAAGGAATTTTATATAACTTATGCAAAGAACTCTTAAAATTCAATAATAAGAAAATGATCAATTTGATTAAGAAAGGGGCAGAAGATATGAACAGACATTTCACCAAACAATGTACACAGATGGTAAAAAAAAAAACATGAAAAGATGCTCCACATCATGTCATTAGGGAATTGTAAATTAAAGCAATGAGACACCACTATACAACTATCGGAATGGTGAAATTCCAAAAACACTGACAACTACAAATACTCATAAGAATATGGAAAAACAGAAACTCTCATTCATTACTGATGGGAATGCAAAATGGCACAGCTTTTCCTGTTATTCTTCTGCAAATCCCAGACCACTTTGTGCCTGCAAATGGTTAGAGGACAGACCGTTTCCAGGTCCCAGATGGTGTACAGGACAAGAAGTAATTTGGGAGGGCATAGCACCCAGGTTAACTCCAAGGGATTAGCCAAAGAGAAAACAGGGTTCTTTCTGAGAAAAAGAGACCATACTTAAGAAGGGATTCCTGTCACTTGTGGAGACAGGTGAGGATCATGATTTAGTTGAGAGTGGTGATACTTCCTGAGATGTCCGTGCCCTGGTCTCTCCTTTTCCTCCTTCTAAGACAGTGAGGGCTGATATGAGGGTCAGGATGGTGGTGGAATGGAGCCCTGGCAGGCTGTCTCAGACAGCCTAAGGAGAAGAATGGGTAATAAGGAATCAGTCAGGAGTCCTGACTCCTAAATCCTGCTCCAAAACATACATGGACAAAAATTTACTTTCTTCCTAGAACTCTTGTGGTATCTAAACTGGGAACCAGGAAATCTCAATTCTCTCCCTGCATCTTCTGCAACACATCTTAAGGCAACCACTTCCTGAAATTTGTCTTATATACCTGATGTCTCAAGTGGGACTGATGGTTCCTGTTCTTCAACCCTCCTGGGGAGTAGATGAGCTTTGAAGTTGAAAGATCTTATACTGGGTTGTCAGCTTTGTAAAAGTGAAGTGCTGTTTTCCAAACCCTTGTGTGTAAAACACTTGTTGCATAGCAGACGCTGGAAGCAATTGAGAATGTTGTTGCTAAAACGTTTGGATCTTCTACTAGATACAGAAGATGCCAAACACAATTGCTTGCATTGACCTTCGAGAAACAAATTCTTTGGCTGGGGCCCTTGCAAGAGAGAAGTCTCTAAGTTCTCTCCTAGAAAGAGAATGCACGGGTACTAGTTCTACTCTGCCCGCAATATCTAACCATGGGACCTGAAGCTTCACCTTCCTAATGTTTAATGGTGATGCCTGTCCCATTACCCAAGAGGATGTGTGGTGTAGAGGAAAGGGCATTTAATTGCGAGTCAGGTGGCGTGGGATCTAATTTTGTTCCACTAATTCAGATATTCTCTCAAGTTTCCATAATGGTGAAAGGATTAACTAGGTCAGTGTTTCCCAAACTGGTATTCCACAAAACTGAGAGATGGATGTTAGGTGTGAATGTCACACACCCACCACCACCACCACGATCAAATAAGGCTGGCAATCACTGCATGCTTATATTCCTCTCCTTTGACCCGGAGTTTACACTGTACATTTAATTTTTAAAAATAAATTTACCTATTTATTTATTTATGGCTGCATTGGGTCTTCGTTGCTGTGCCTGGGCTTTCTTTAGTTGCGTCGAGCGGGGGTTACTCTTCCTTGCGGTGCACGGGCTTCTCATTGCGGTGGCTTCTCCTGTTGTGGAGCATGGGCTCTAGGCACGTGGGCTCAAGAGTTGTAGTATGAGGGCTCTAGAGCGCAGGCTCAGTAGTTGTCGCACACAGGCTTAGTTGCTCAGTGGCATGTGGGATCTTCTTGGACCAGGGCTCAAACACGTGTCCCCTGCATTGGCAGGCGGATTCTTAACCACTGTGCCACTAGGGAAGCCCTACACTGTACATTTAAACAAACACTGAGAAGTCCTCCTATAACAAAACATTGACTTTAACCCACTGTCCCCAGATTTACTTGGGTGCATCCTTTTTTCAAGGAATAGCTCTGCATATCTTACATTGTTCTCTACCTACGTTTGGTACCCACTGACAGAACAGATTTCCAAGGCCCCTTCCAGGTCCTTCTATACACCTCGGTGTTGAGAGTCCTTGGGAAGAGATGTGCTGAGTGCCTGCAAGATCCCTAGGTCTGCGTGGGCATTCAGGCCCTTGCTAATGGCAAGTGTTGGAGAGCAGACATGGTGGGGGTGGGTGCTGAGAGGACAGGCAACCCGAGTGGAGGTGCTTTCCTTGGGGTGCACATGGAATCCAGTCTTCCTATTCCAGGGTGAAGTTCCCTGAGCTCCAAGCTAGAGCATTCATTCAGATAGAATGATAGCCTTAGACATTCCAACATCCCCAACATAGGAATCCTCTGTGCGTTCCTTCAGAGGGCCTGCATGCTCTTCTCTTACATCTCTCCTGATAAAGAACAAGACCAGGACTCATGGCCATCACACATTTGTCAAGCACTCAATACCTGAAGAAAGGAGAACACTGGGCCAGGGGGTAACCAAAGCTAATGTTCAGGTGGCTGTGGCAGTGTTTTTGTTTGATATAAGTGGACCCTTGAAGAACATGGGTTTGAACTGCAAGGCTCCACTTACATGTGGACTTTTTTCAATAAACAGGTACCGCAGCACATGATCCATGGTTGGTTAAAGCTGCAGATGCAGAACCACAGATGCAGAGGGCCAACTGTAAAGTTATACACGGATTTTCAACTGTGTAGGAGTTGGCGCAACTAACCTACCCTGCGTGTTGTTGAAGAATCAACTGTATTTTCATCCTTGTATTTATGTCAGTTTTGTGCCCAATACTGAAGTCTACACAAGACAGACAAAGCCCCTGCCCTCCTGATGCTTATATTCTAATGGGTTAAGACAGACAAAAGCAAGCAAACAAACCAAATAACTCTGCCTTGTGATACTTCCTATGAAGGGAATAAACACAATGCTCAGAATGGTTAAGTGCAGACATGACTGACTGGTGTAAGAGTGACGGTCAAGGGAAGACAGAGCCCTTGTGCAAGCTTGGATTTCAAACTGTGGGAGCTGTGGAGAGATCCAAGAGGAGAATACTGTAGAAGCACCTCTAAACTCAAAGAAGAGTAAAACTGGAAATATGAGCTCCTCCTTTAAGGAGGATGAATAGCTTTGATGCTGGGTAATGCTTACTCAACAGGAAGTTACAGGAAGAAGGAAACATTAAAACACATTTCCATAACTCCTCTGTGTGAGAAACTATTGTTCCTTAAGCTACTAACATTTTTAAAGAGATTGTTCTGAAGCTTAAAATATCTAACTCTTCTCTTTGTGAACATTAAAGATCCTCCACTTTTTCATTTTTTCACATGCTTTGAAACTGTTCTGTTTGTACAAGTCATGGACAAATGCTTAGTGTGAAAATCATGATGCTGGAAATATTATATTCATTGGTTAAAAAAATTCAACAGAAAAGATTTCTTACCAAGTTTTTCCTTGAAGGTTCAGGGTATTCAAATACTATAAACCTTATTTTCGTATTAGTGCTTAGATCTGTGCAATTCAAGATTCATAATCCTACTGTGGTGGAAATGAAAAGCGATTCTGATAGTTTTCCTAAATCCGAAACTGAGTGAAAGACAAGAGCTTGCTTGCATAATTCCTCTCACAAGAGCCAGATGGGAGAACTGCTTTAAGTGAAGTGCGGGCATCATCAGATATGGATGACTTATACAGAAGGAAAGCCTTATAGACGCTTGACTGCGGAAAGAACTTCAGTACAGCCCAGTACCCTTGTCCACTGGAGAATTCATACACAAAGAAACCCTACACATACATCGGGTTCGGTAGATGCTTTAAACAGTGCTCCAGCCTTGCTCTCCATTGAACCCACACAAGGAAGAAACTATAAAAGTGACAAGTGTGGAATAAATTCGGCAACAAAATGTTTCTGTACTTGTTTGGAAAGAACCCTAGAAACAGAATGTGGGTAAAGCTTCAGCACTTTCTACTCAGGGCACTTCAGAGACTACAGGAGAGAACCCACAGAAAACGTGAGGAGGCCTTCAGCAAATAATCCACTGTCAGCACTAGAGGGAAAGCTCCTGAGAGAAAAGTAATGGGCAGCCTTGATCCATTACACGTGAGTGGGAACGAGCCACGAAGTGCACAAGATGCTCAGTAAACACTTGTCTGTGGAGTGGTTCAACAAATGTCTGGAAAATCCTTTATGGTGTTCAAAGCTTTTTATTATCCCAACTGTCCAGCTGGATAGAAAAGGCTGCTTAGCATTCTTCCTCTAAAGATCTCCAGCGCAATTAAACACCGTTCTCAGTTTCAAAAGTTGATCAAAACCCTAGCAGTTTGTTTTATCCAAGCTCTCCTCCTGTACTTCCCCTCCAGTTAAAAGATAGTTGAGATTCTCAAGATCAGCTTGAGGTTACAGTCAGCTTAATGGAGAGAACTCTGGGTATACAATGGTCCCAGGACCGTGGCCACTGGGACCCGTGCAGAGAAGGGGTCGAGGATTTGGGGACTAGGCTAGGTCAGTGATCCAATTCTCAGAACCAACCTTGGAGCCACTATAAGTCTGTTAACTGGACACACAAAAACAAAGCACCTTGTGGTTTATCCTAGAAATCACCTGATTATGCAGGTCATATTAGTGAGAACTTTAACACTGTTTGAGGCTGAACCTAGGGTTGTGTCTGATTTCATTTCTAAACGAAGCCTCAGTTTTAGTTTTACCTTGTTGTTTTAGTAATCAGCTCTCATCGCTGTGATGTGGTATAGAAATGCCTTCTTCCAACCTGAATACATCCAAGCCAAATTCCAAAACATACGTAGTAGTAAAACACTGTGCTGATTAGTGGCTAAGCTAGAACTTTCCCACTGGAATTTTCTCATTCCCCAGCTGGAGTGCCCTGCTCCTGTTTCCCTGTCCAAGCTTCTTCCCAACTGTTACCTTTCAGTCCAGGAAAAGAAGCCACCTTCCTCTTTACAACAATCTGGGAAAACTTGGTGATCTCCGTCCCGTTTTCTGAGGCACAATTCACAGAAGGTACAACAGAGCTATTTACCAAACCATTCCTTTAAGTCTACTGCACTCACTTAGGAATGGAAAGAAACCCCTAACCTCTCCCTAGCCCACTGATCAACAGAAGCCTTTCTTGTGCATGTGGGGCTGTGGAGCAGTGGAACAGAGGACGGACAAAGACAACGAAATGGAATAAGGCCAGAGAGAGGGACAGATGGTTGCCTCGTCCACTTCAACAACTGACCTCTACAGGATTTGTCCCCGGTAAGCAAGCAAGCAGTCTGTCTTTCCCGTCACCTACAGTCTTATAAGCTCCTAAGTGTTCCCATCAGTGTTACACCAGCTCAGTGGAGCATCTAGAGGAAACTAGATCTCTTCCAAGGACCAAAGACCAGGTGGAATGACAAAGAAGTTTCCTGAGCTCTAGAACAGACGGTCTTACTGACAGGCCAGGTTATGCTGCAGAAACACATAGCACCAACATCCCATTGATTTAACACAACGAAAGTTTATTTCTCATTCCTACAGTCCATTATAGGTCTGGGGGACTCTCCAGAACAGATACCCCTCCCCAATGTGGGGGGCTCAGCATTCCAGACTGTTCTGATCTTGTGACCCCTATGTGCTTATATGACTGAGGCAGGAAAAGACAGCACTAGAGAGTCCTGCAGCAACAAACAAATGCTTCAGCAGAGAAGGGAAACTTTTGCTCACACCCATTGCTCAAAACTCTCTCAGGATGCTGTCTAACTGCAAGGAGAAAAAAGTCTAACCACTCCCTTCTTACTGTTCACTAGGATACAAGCTCCATAAGGATATGCATTTTGTCTCCTTGTCCACTACTATATCCTTAGTTAAAAGACTACCTGGGCACATAATAGGCCCTCATTAAATTGAATGAATGAATGCAGTGTCAGCAAGAAATCCACATGTGTATCTTGGGAGAAGAAACAGAGTCCCAGGGGTGTAAGGCTGAGACTGTTGGGTACGATCTATGCAGACCAGAGCTCAGAGCTGGCCGAGCTTAAGAAATAAGCACACTGGTATACTGGTACAGTTCATCTTAGAGAAGAAAACGAAATCCTGCTGACAGCAGCAGACCAAAACCTCAGGTGACTTACACCATAAAGCACTGAAGCCAAGGACCAAATCAACAGAGCAAACCACCACGAGTGCTCAGCTCCTGGAAGGAGCTGCAACAGCCACAAATGCATCTGCTCCTTTAATGTAGTCAGTCCACCCAACATACCACTGGGGACCAGGGGAAAGGGAAGGACACGCACACTGACTGAGACCCTGCTATTTCCCAGGCTGTTAGGTGCTTTTCCTTCATCATCCCCTATAATCCCCAAAAGAACCCTGAGTTGAGTGTTATCTCTATTTCATATGGAAACTGGAGATTTAAGAGTGTTTCAATAACCAATCAACAGGAATGTTTTACAAGCTAGAAATAGATACAATACAATGTCATCCAGGCTGGCTGGGCAGGGACAACATACAGATCAGTCCTGCTAATCCTGCCCTCAGGCCTGACTGATGCAGCTAAGTGACAGCCAACAGACCCACTAGCTATGGGGTCTTAACAAGCCTCTGGATCTCTGAACCTAACTTCCCTTTTTATAAGAGATTTGTAAATTTAACCTCTTTCCTAATACTACCTGAAAGCTCTAACAGGAACACATCTGAATCACTGTTGTAGGTGTTATAAGAAAATCCACAGCCCATGGAGATTTTTGGCATTCTATGCTATGCTGGAGAAAACAGAAACTAGAAGACCCTGCCTGTTTAACAGTTTAGAGTGTAAGTCAACCAAGGCAGATGCAGGTTCACCTATCCTTGCCTACCACTCAACATCAGTTCCCAAACCTTTCCATTTGGGAACTTGGTCTCCCGCTCACTGAATTCCCAGAGCACTATTCCCAGTGACCCACAGGATCCTCCCTACTGCATACACTCCAGTTCCCAGACAAACATAACTTTCTTGTTGTTTAGTAACAAACAAAAGCCAAGTTAAAATAGAAACAGACAAAACCTGAGAAGTTGATCCTGAATTCCCATTAATTTCCATGAGCTTCAGAAAAGTGCTCATGTTTATGGCTGTTTTATCCTATTGGCATTGTGAGGTAAGGAGTCCAGTTAATTGCAGAAAATTCTTTTCATCTAAAATATACCGAATGGCTAAAAATTCCAACCCATGTCCACATGATCTCATTAGAGATATTCTCCTTTTTTCGAACACCACAAATGAGAGGCAATGATAGTGCATTATTAGTTCACCTGGCAGACTCTCTAACAGTGAAGTAAATGATTTCATCACAGTAAAAATTGTGCTAACAGGACTCAAGAGATATAGTTGCTAAAATGTTCAAGAAGGAACTCAGAACCAGGTCAACTTTGTGAACACTGTCCAATGACAAAACAGAGTAAGAAAATCCAATTTGGTTCTTGGAAAACTTTATATTAGAATTCATTTCTACCTCATGAGACTACTGAAATTCGTTAAGTCTGCTAACTGGAAGACAATGGTATGCAATGAAACATGTATATTACTGCTTTTTGTTTTGGAAGACCATGCTACAAATGTTTCTATCATATGTGCTTAAGAGTGGCTGGGGAGGTCACTCTGTGACCACAGAAGACTGATGATTCATGACTGCATCTGCTATTTTGAATCTGATCTTGCTATTTTGCCAGGTACAATCCCAAAACAGCTTTTTCCCTTACTCAGAATATTCTTAGAACACTTTTTTTGCTAAGGAATTCAGTGAAAGTTCTAAGTAAAAACAGTAAGTAGTACAACTATTAACGTTTCCCCTCCAGAGTCAACTCTGATTTCTTTCTGTGAAACATGACATTTACATCTCCAAATCTTCCACTGGTGAAAAATTCTTCATGCTTCTTAATTTTGCATTTTTTCATAAACTTTAGGATCAAGCGCCGCCTGGTATATGTCTGTAGACTAAGGACACTGAACAAGCTTTCCTTCACTGGCGTCAAGGTTTCTGGTGTCAAAGTCTTGAGCACTTACTGAAGCTTCTCCTGCATGTGCTACAGGTGGGTTCTCCGGTGTTTAATAAGGTGGGAATTTTGACTGAATTTTTTTCCACACTGATGACATGTAAAGGGCTTCTCTCCAGTGTGAGTTCTTTGGTGTGTGTGGAGATGTGAATTTTGACTGAAGCTTTTCCCACACCATGAGCATTTATATGGCTTTACTCCTTGGTGTGTTGTTAAGTGCTTATTAAGATCTGACCTCCATCTAAACCTCTTATCACACTGTTCACATTTATATGGTTTCTCTTCAGTGTGAATTCTTTGGTGCTTAATAAGGTCAGAGCTAACTCTGAAGCTTTTCCCACATTCCTGACATTTAAAAGGCTTCTCTCCTGCACGTTCTTTCTTGTGAAGCTCAATAAGTTTCAGTAGCTCTTCTTCCCACCAGTTTGAAAATTTCTTTCTTTCCTTCACTGGAAAATCTTGGTGCCATTTCCCCACCCTATGCATATCACCATGATTTTCTTTGCCCATTGTTTTCTGATGAACATTCACACTGGCTTTTTTTGATACTATGTCTCCTGGTGCTTGTATTTCTAAGTCAGAAAAACATATAGGTTGATGATTTTCAGTGTCATTTTTCATCTTTATCTCTGTTGGAATAAACATAAGAATCAGCCAACTGTATGTCAGAGCAAGAAAACCATGGGAATATAAAAAAACGCAATATTCACTGATTTAAAAAAAATAGGGAAGTAGAATCTTAAAATGTTAAGCCCTTGTAAAGGTTCCTACCAAGCCACATCTCTCCTCTTCCCATGGTATATTTACCTGAAAACAGCTCTCCGGGACTGTCTTTGAACACTGGGGATCCTTGAACCCATGGCTCTTCCCCTTGCTCTAAGCAGCAGTTCACTTTAGTTTTGGGGAGCACAAATAATGCTGTGAAATAAAAAACTGAGGTCAGTGACTGGAACTAACAATGGTTCACTAATCCAGAATACTTCAGGAAGAGCAAAAGATACTTTAACAGTTTCTTATCCTGAACGGTTAAATGGAGAGTCTCATATCCAATATTAAGTTTACACTATACTGCATTTGTGAGTGGGTATGTAAAGACTGGGAAATAAACCTAAGCTACATCTATGAAAAGGGTATGCGAATTCATTGCGTGTTCCCCATCTTCTGAAACCGATAGTCCATATTCAACTAAGCTGTAACCAAACTCCAGAGGCTACAGGAAATACAGGCTGGTCCTATTACCTCTTTAGGAAGACTCATACTGGAGTCATAACGCCAGGTCTAGGGGAGTCAATGTGAAGGTCAGTGGGCTGGGTATCATAAACACAAGTGATTCCTGTTATATTATAGCAAGTTTCAATTGAGCTCTCAGGTACCAGACACTGGACCAGGAAAGATTTCTACCACTCCTATAGCTCACTGGTTCACATCCAGGTGGAGGAAACAGACCAGAATTACTTAGTGGACTTTCCTTAAATCATATTGCCAAGTATGGAAAGCATTCATCACTCAGTCATTCAATACATATGTGCTGAGTGGCTATGGTGCACCAGGCACCCTCTATGTGCTAGGGATACAGTGGTGAATAAGCCAAGCCCCCTGATCTCACAGAGCTTATCTTCTAGTGCAGAGTAAGACAGTCTAATGTCAATAAACACGCAAATAACATATCAGGAAGTGATAAATGTTTTGAAGAAAACTAAAGCAGGGTAAGAGAACATTTAAGATTCTGCTTCTGTGAAGCTATTTTAGATAAGGCTATGTGAAAAGCCTCTTAGAAAGTGATATTTGAGGGACTTCCTTGGTGGTCCAGTGGTTAAAACCCATGCTCCCAATGCAGTGGGTCCGGGTTCGATCCGTGGTTGGGGAGCTAAGATGCCTCAACTAAGAGTTCACATGATGCAACTAAAAATCCCGCGTGCCGCAACTAAAGATCCAGAGTGCCAAAACTAAGACCCTGCACAGCCACATAAATATATATATATTTTTTAAAAGTGATATTTTGAGCAGAACCCTAAACTGAGAGTTTTCATATGGCAGAAAAGTGTGCCAGGCACAGGGAAGGGGAAAGAAATGAGCACACCAAGCCCATGAAACAGCAAGATGAGCAGTGTGAATAAAGAGGCCAGAGCAAGGGCACGAGTGGCAAGAGACGACAGCAGGGAAATGAGGACGGGCCAGATCGTGGAGGAAGCCTTGGTAAAGAATTTGGTTCTTATATTGAATGTGATGAGAAGTTATCATAAGGTTTTTAAGCAGAAAATGGCATCATCTGATTAGGTTTGTTTTTTTTTGGCCACACCCTGCAGCTTCCAGGATCTTAGTTCCCCAACCAGGGATTGAACCCACACCCTTGGCACTGAAAGTGCAAAGTCCTAACCACTGGACCACCAGGGAATTCCCCGTGATTAGGGTTGTTTTTTTTTTTTTTTTTTAATAACTTTATTTTATTTATTTATTTTTGGCTGTGTTGGGTCTTCGTTGCTGTACACGGGCTTTCTCTAGTTGCAGTGAGCAAGCGGGGGTTAAGCTTTGTTGCAGTGTGTGGGCTTCTCATTGTGACGTCTTCTCTTGTTGCAGAGCACAGGCTCTAGGCGAGTGGGCTTCAGGAGTTGTGGCACGCAGGCTCAGTAGTTGTGGCGCACGAGCTTAGTTGCTCTGCAGCATGTGGGATCTTCCTGGAGTAGGGCTCAAACTTGTGTCCCCTGCATTGGCAGGCGGATTCTTAACCACTGCGCCACCAGGGAAGCCCCCCATGATTAGGTTTTTAAAAGACTCTGGCTGCTGTGTGGAAAACTGATTGTGGGAGGGCAGGAGTGGTGGCAGTTAGAAAGTACTGAGGTGAACCTTGTGGCTGAGACGAGGATACTAACAGCACAAGAGACTGAGACATGATCTGATTCAAGCTACACTGTGAAGGTGGAGCCAAGATGATTAGCAATGACCTAGTAGTGGGGTAGGATGGCAAGATCACGGTAAAGAATGATCCATAGGTTTTCTGGCCTGAAATATTGGGTGAATGGTAGTGTCCTTTAGGGAGACAGGAAAGAGAAGAGCAAAGCAAATTTGGAGCAAAGGGAACAAAAATTCTGGATAAGGAATGAGCGTGTGAACTTGGCAAAAGCTCCCAGGTGAACAGGTTACACCTTTTCCCTGCCGAACCACTATCTGAGAATCAAAAAGTAACTGGTAAATATATCTGTGTATATAAGAAAGAAAAAAAAAAAGCAACTGGAACAGAGACTCTCTCACAGAGAAAGCCAAGAATATGACAGATTACTCAACTCCTATGCAAAGGGAAGGGCAAAGGACTTCCCTGGTGGTTTAGTGGTCAAGAAGCCACCTTTCAACGCAGCAGATGGGGGTTCAACCCCTGGTCAGGGAACTAAAATCCCACATGCCGCGGGGCAATGAAGCCCGCGCCACAACTACTGAGCCTGTGCGCTCTAGAGCCTTTGTGCCACAACTAGAGAGAAGCCCACATGCCTCAACGAAACATCTCGCATGCCACATCGAAGATCTCGCATGCCACAACTAAGGTCTGATGCAGCCAAATAAATAAATTATTTTTTTAAAAAAAGATTCAGGACTTCCCTCGTGGCGCAGTGGTTAAGAATCTGCTTGCCAGTGCAGGGGACACAAGTTCGAGCCCTGGTCCAGGAAGATCCCTCATGCTGCGGAGCAACAAAGCCCATGCGCCACAACTACTACGCCTGCACTCTAGAGCCCGCGAGCCACAACTACTGAAGCCCACGTGCCTAGAGCCTGTGATCTGCAATGAGAAGTCACTGCAATGAGAAGCCCATGCACCACAACAAAGAGTAGCCCCTGCTCACCGCAACTAGAGAAAGCCCCCGTACAGCATCGAAGACCCAACACAGCCAAAAAGACAAATTAAAAAAAAATTTTTTTAAAAAGATGCAATGAAGGGAAGAGGAGAATCTTTACCTAGAGAGATGACAGTCTCATAGTTTTCTTGCATTACATCATTGTAGAGGGCCTTCTGAGTAGGATCCAGTAACTCCCATTCTTCCTGGGAAAAATATATGGCCACTTCTTCAAATGTCAACAAGCTCTAAAAAGAGAAGAGGCTTTAGCTCAGTATTTGCCACTTCAAAAGCAGCCCAACCATCTGACCCATGATTTGTATGTTAGGCCCGGAACTAAAGGAACAGCACATGATACTTTTTAAAGTGAGGAGGCAGAAATGGAAGAGGCAAGGGATCAGCAAACAGTCTGGGAGGTGTCCAGTTCCCCAGGGGGATCATCTGGGTTAACACACCTCTGAGCACGTGCTGGGCAGTGTGGGTCAAGGGCAGCAGGGAGAGGCAGCCCTAAGAAGCTGGAAAGCACAGCTCACCTGGGACTCACGCAAGATGAGCTCAGGTGCCACTGGCCAGTCTTTGGTGTTTATCTGTTCAGGAAAGGCTAGGATCCGGTAAGCAGGCACTGCTGTGGGTGAAAGACAGCAGAGGTAATTTCTCTCGCTTCTGTTTCTGAACATGGTAGGCTCTTTTCTAAAATACAGAAGACCCCAATTTTTTTAGTATTGATGAGATACCTTTACAAGTATGTGTGCTGGACTTCCCTGGTGGCGCAGTGGTTAAGAATCCATCCGCCTGCCAATGCAGGGGACATGGGTTCGAGCCCTGGTCCAGGAAGATCCCACATGCCGTGGAGCAACTAAGCCCGTGTGCCCCAACTACTGAGTCTGCGCTCTAGAGCCCAAGAGCCACAACTACTTAAGCCCGCGCGCCTAGAGCCTATGCTCTGCAACAAGAGAAGCCACCGCAATGAGAAGCCTGCGCACCACAAGGAAGAGTAGCCCTCGCTCACCGCAACTAGAGAAAGCCCACGCGCAGCAACGAAGACCCAACACAGCCAAAAATAAATAAATACATAAATGTATTTATTTTTTTAAAAAAAGTGTGTGTGCTGCTCAGAAATGCCTCTCTCATTATAAATGAAAACCATGGAACTACCAGTCTCTAAAACAGGTTCCCTAGTTTTCATGAGCAAATTAATGAAAGGAAAAAATTTGTATTACCCTCTCGTGACATAAATTGAAAACAAAATACTCAGGGAATCCAATGTACAGTAAGAGATGTAGGTTTTTTTTTTTTTTTTATCATTTATTACTTTTTTCTGGTACAAATAGTGTTCACATTCTGCCACTAACCACCCATTCTGATCCCAATTCCTTCCATATTTTCAGCATGAGGTGAGACTGACCCTCTCTGCTTTTCTAAAAACAGAATTCCTGATGTTATTACCAGGGTTCTGTGGTTTGGAGATTTCTGAATCTTAGGCCAACCCCCACCTTCACCCACACCTGGTCTGCTCCACCATAACCTGGGGGGCATCCTAATTGCTAACGTGGCTACATTAGTAGATCCACAGGACAAGCAAGAAAATGGTAACAACATTCTGGCTTAACAAATTACTATCACAGCTCCCAGGAGAAGGAAAGTAACGTGAAGTTCCTTACCCCTCCCACATACGGGGTTAGTTTCTTTGTGGATATTCCTGATCAGCAGCTCTTGTAGACTCAGGTGTGTATTCCAAAATTCTTCATCCTGGGACATGCCCACTTGCTGGGCCTCTGCTGGCTTCAGCTTGAAGCCTAGGGCCTCTGCTGTTTCTCCCAAGAGCACTGCCTCCTTTCCCAGCTCATGGTCTGCAACCTAGAAATAATGCCCATCCTTGTTACCATGGAACTTACTTTTGGTTTGGGAGTTGGTGGGAGAGGGAGGAAAAAGCAGAGTGCAAACTGTGGGAAGAAGGAGACACTAAAGGAAATGTCACAAAGACTTAAAAGAGATACGGGACCACCAATTTTCCACAAGAACTATACACGAAATATAGGAAAATTGGCAGAAGAGGAAAAAAGGTGTGGTTACTGCCAGCCCTCCAAGACAGCAGGCCCTACCCTCTGCATCCAGCCCAGCTCAGACCACTAACAGGGTTGCACAGGCCACCTGTTCTCATGCTGCCTTGACAAGCCTTTCTCTCCCAACTTAGATTCTTGCCTTAGTGGTTTCCTGTCCTCTAACTCTCTCAAAAGATTAAGGAATTGAATTTAAAAGTTGTCCTGTCAACCAGATTTTCCACATGGCCAGGGAAGAGTCTCACAGAGGATTGGGATGAAATGGAGAAAAAAGTGGGAGGAAAGAGTCAGGGCTCCAACCTATCCCCACATGATTTTGACACAAAATGTGTGCCCTCTTGGTATTTTCAGTAGGCCTGTGAAGCCAGCTGGTATGCCATCACCTGCCCAAGGGCATGCCCTGGATCCCTGCTCACAGCAGAGCCAAGGAACAACCACTGAAGGAAGGCAGTGGAGGCCCTTGTCTACGGTACAGAGGACACTATCCCTCATGCTCTTTCTTCTCTCAGCTACTCTGCTGGGATTTCCAAATCTTTCTTTCCCTGTTTTCTTTCTACTTTTTCTCTTCCTGGGCAGTCTTCCTCTAGTTGTTTGGTTACTCCTTCTCTTTCCTATCTTCACTCTCCTTTGGTCTCTGAGAATTACTCTTTTGGATTTGTCCCGTCCTCTCCAACTCCTTACTGCCTTTTGTTTGTTTCTAAGAACTTGAGGCCCATCTCCTTCGCCAAGCCAGACTAGGCTCATTACCCTCAACACACCCAGGCGCCAAAGAGGGCAAAAAGCAACTCTCTCCCTAAGGCCAGGCAAGTCTGCCAGGATCTCTGAAACCTGTGGACTGACTATGGCTGTGGGTCTGTGCTTTCACGTCCTGCTTTACATGTCCTAAAGGAACAACAGAACTGAAACTAATTCATTTTATTTCCCAATTAACTGCCCCAATACATCTACCTTCACCCTGTTTCACTGCACACATGAAGAATCTTTCTTCTCACCCCATTCCTCATTTGACCAGATTCCCTCTGTAAGTGTTCTACCAGGACCACAGCCTCCTCGATGCTCTGTAGATGGTGCTTGTTTATGCGGGTCTGGGTGTCCCTGGGCAGAATGGTCAGGAACTGCTCTAGGACCACAAGTTCCAAGATCTGCCCTTCTGACTGAATCTCTGGCCTCAGCCACCATGGGCATAATTTCTGAAGCTGGTCAACAGCCTCCCTGGGTCCAGCTGCATCATGACAGAGGAAGCTCTAGAAGTGCTGGTGAGACCTCTCGGGACTGAGACTGTCCATTTGGGGGGCATATTTCTTATGCTGACTGGAGCTCTCTGTCACAGGTCCCTTGGTCTCCCACAGAGTCCTGATCTGAGGGTTCAAGTACTTACTCACCTTCAGATCTACTGTCATCATTCTGATCTAGGAACAATTTGGCTCCTGTGTTGGACACACCACCAGCACCATCTTTGACAACTGAGGCCCAGTCTGGTCTGGAACAAAACCAATAGAAGGTTCTTCTTTCTAAGGCATTAAAGTGAGGGAAAAAAAAGTGCATGTCAGTAAGAAAGTCATATGAACTTTACTACTTGTTACTTATTATAAGAGAAAAATGAACTTTAAAAATCAACTGCCAAGCCCTTGTTTCTCTCCTTTTCTTTCTATTATTCAACGAAATACAGCACGACTTATTGAAGACAAATGTAAATAAATTACTTTGCCTTTAAAAAAAATAATAATCAGGAGAGGTTGGTGGGTGAAAAAACTAGTACCCACTGGCTCCAAGGAGTTTGGGGATTATCCAAAGATTTAATTGATGCACTTCCTATGCCATCCTCTCCGTGTAAAGGAAAGATCAGGAGAATATTCTGAGTTTCTCTTAAATTTCAACATATCGTCCTAGTCTGTCTTCAGTAAGAGGGTACAACAACTTCTATGACCTTTGTTCTTTTGGGAAGATGAAAGACTTCACTTCCTGGACCATTTGAGGTGCTCCTTTGCATTGTATGTAAACTGGCAGGAGAGCTGAAACAATGAGACCAGGGTGGAAGAACAGTAATTCAGAAAAATGGAGCCTTATTCTTCTCAAAAGCATCCCCCAATTAAGTAACTAGTTGCTCTACATTCATCTTGGCATTTATTTGTAAGATATATAAAGAGCACCATGCAGAAGATTTATACCTGAATTTTTAATTTTCATTACTTGACTTCGAAATAATTACAGCTGATCCTTGTTCACAAAATGTTTATCCAAAAGTCAATTGGAAAAAAAGGACAGCATGTTAGTTGGTGATGATTACATTCAGCTGCTACATTTCTCCAGGGCTCATTTAGACTTCTAAGCGAGGCTGAGGAGAGCCTCGTGAGCCTCACTTTCCCTGAGGTGATACAGCGAAAGGGCACCGAAATTCTGCCCAGGAAACCACGGTGTTCACAAACGGCCGGCTCCCGATGCCCACCTGGCTCTGAGGAGCAGGGACACTTCCCAGGCTTTCGCATCAGAGGAAGTTGATCTCTCTGAGGTTGGACCTCCCGTTTCTCCCGCAGTAACATCAGCCAGTAAAGGAAACGCCGGCGGAGGCGGGAAAGTGGACACGACCGCCCGGGCGCGCCCGCGAGCACTGTGCCTGCGGGCAGTGTCCGAGCGGGCTCCAGCCGCGCGGCCCCGGGCGCCACCCACACAAACGTTGGAGAGAGCGGCCTCACGAGCTTGACGGCGGGCCTCGCCCCAGACAGTTCTGCCGCCCGGCTCGGAAACACCCCCGGCCGCCTTGCAGCGGCCGCCGTCTCTCGGGGGCTCCGGAGCCTGCGCCGAGCGGAAGCCGCTTCTAGGTTACCTCGGACGGCTTGGCTTCGTGGAGGCCGCTCCCTCCTCCCGGGGCTCTACCACAAGTCGCCGTCGGTCCGGCCACCGCTCTAAGGAGGACAGCTCCCCGCCCCGCGCCACTCAGAGGTGGGTTCCGAGGCTCAGGCCCGGAACCACTTAGGTTCGCCTCGCCCAGACAGCCCGCCCGGAGCAGTTCCTGCGCCGCAGGCTTACCCACCCCCACCCCTCACTCCATCTAACCGGAAGGGGAAGTGACGTACTTGCGGGGAAAGGCTCCTCGCAGATCAATGCGTCCTCACCGCCGCGAGCTGGGTTTACCTGGCGGCGAGAGTTGATGTCACGGAGTCTCAGGCCCGCGGAGCCTGAGGGCCCTGCACGGTCGCCGCCCTCTCGCGGCCATTATTTCCTTCGTCGCTGTGGGTGGCTGGCGACTGGTAACCCGGAGTCCCACCAGGTGACGTCCCCGCCCCTGCCAGTGCCCGAGCTGTCCTCCCGCCTCTTCTCTCAGCCTCCTCCGGTACCTGGTGTTGACTTAAAGCAATAAACTAGCCAGTTATTTTATCAGCAAAATGAGTTAATTTGGGGACAATAAAGAGTTGCAATTTGGAATATGCAAACCCTAGCAGCCATAAGCAAGTCTGGAGAACATGGTTCTTTTACACAGGAGACCTGAGGAGTTCCGAGCGATTGTTGTAACCTAAGAATCCACTGGAGGAAAATGGGAGTGTAGTGGCTTGTCATTGGCTGAATTTTGACAGTCTCTCATTGGCTCACCTGTTGCTGGGTCAGGAGAAAATCTTCCTCCTGGTGGGTAGTAAAGTAGTAACCTGTTGCTAATGCAATTGATGTCTAGTGGTTGGGCATGAGATCTCCCTCTTTGAGCTCTGATTCCATTTTAAATGAGGTACCGTTTACAATTTTCACAAAGGCAGTTTCGTCTAACTAATCTGGCTTGTGATAGGTGTGACCCAGACACTCACATGCAACCAAAGTCCCTATAGCTGGCTGAGCACGGCAATCCTCTGTCTTACAATAGGCGTGTCAACAACCAGAAGATTCTCACTAATTAGAGAAATTAGAGAAATGCAAATGCAAATCAAAACTACCTCACACCGTCAGAATGGCCATCATTAAAAAGTCTACAAATAACAAATACTGGAGAGGGTGTGGAGAAAAAAGAATCCTCCTACACTGTTGGTGGGAATGTAAGTCGGTGCGGCCACTATGGAACAGTGTGGAGGTTCCTCAGAAAACTAAAAATAGAATTACTATATGGTCCAGCAATCCCACTCCTGCACATATAGCTGGACAAAACTATAATTCAAAAAGATACATGCACTCCTCTGTTCATAGCAGCACTATTCACAATAGCCAACACATGTAAACAACCTAAATGTCCATCAACAGATGAATGGATAAAGAAGATGTGCTATATATATACAATGGAATACTACTCAACCATAAAAAAGAATGAAATAACATGGATGCAACCAGACATTATCATACTAAGTGAAGTCAGACAGAAAGATAAATACCATATGATATCACTTATATGTAGAATCTAAAATATGGCATAAATGAACTTATCTACAAAACAAACAGACTCACAGACATACAGAACAGGCTTGTGGGTGCCAAGGGGAAGCAGGGTGGGGGAGGGAAGGACTGGGAGTTTGGGATTAGCAGATATAAACTATTATATATAAGATGAATAAGTAACAAGGTCCTACTGTATAGCACAGGGAACTATATTCAATATCCTGTGATAAACCATAATGGAAAAGAATATTTAAAAAAAAGAATGTATAGATGTGTATAACTGAGTCACTTTGCTGTGCAGCACAGATGGGCACAACATTGTAAATCAACTTCAATTTAAAAAAAAACAGAAAATTCTTGTTTACAGAACTGGCTCAGGTACTTACAACATGCAGAGGAGAAATCTTGTGTTCTACAGGGACAAATACCTCCCTTCCTTTATTCTTGGCAGACAAGACCTACTGAAAACTCTCTACCCACCCTCCTTCCTTCAGTGGGGAAAGAAAATGTTTCTTAAAAGTTGCCATGGACACCAATGAGAAAAACAAGTGCTTAAGAAGCAGTAATTAAATCAAGTTTCTCCACCTTGTTTCAACTGCCTGTCCCCTTACCCAGGCCCTCTCCAATCTGATTTCCATTCTCTTTCCATACTCCCCTTCCCACCATTGCCTTCGTCTCCTGGGTTCTCACTCTAAATGCTGCACCAAGGTCACTGCCTTCTCAATGCTTCTTGGATGATGCACCCTCACCCAGGCTTGGATCTCCCTGTGCAGAATGATCAGGAATTGCTTCAGCTCCAGGATCCTATACTTGAATGCAGCTTGGGCTGCAACGATCATGAGCAGAGCTCCCAGAGCTGGCTGAAAGCTTGTGAGTGAGGCCCAGCAGTTGCTGATAATGGGAGAGTCTGAAGAGCTGGTGGGAGATCTCCAAGTTGCCAACCTCTCTGAGAGGTCAGAATCTGCCATAAGCCACCTGAGAGAATGTAAGCAATAATGCGGAATTCAAATCGAACTGAGGCTGATCTTTGGCCCAAAATTCAATCCCTACAATGTGGGGATAATCAACCTGGCATATGAGACAGGAAATGGAAGTTTTTACCTGTTACCTAATGGAAATTGCACAGACTTCGACCATCAGGTGGATCCAGTTTCCAGTCCCAGCTGAACTCCACACTAACTGATGTAAGGCAAAATATTCAACCTCTCTTAGCCTCTTTTTCTCATCTGAGCATAACAATACCTACAATGCAGCACAGAGAAAAAGATTAGAAATGCTATTTGTATAGCATCTGGCCCAGTGCTTCGCACTTAGAAGGTGCAGAGTAAATCGTCTGGGGTGGTGTAAGAGAAGCTCCATCTTACAGGAATTTCAAGCATATCTCACTACTTAACATATATTAATTTGTTTAATGTCTGTCATCCCCACAAAAATGTAAGGTTCTTGGAGAGCAGGTAATTTGTTTTATTGTTGAATCACAGCTCCTCGAGAAGTGTCTGGTCCTAAAATAAATATTTGGCAAATGAATGGGTGAAAAAAGACAAGGAAGACTGGGGTCTTCAGACCTCATTAATTGCCTGGGTGTCCAGTACTTAAGCATTATAAACAGTATGAAAGGAGACGAAGACTGGTCTCTAGCTTAGATGTCTCTGAGATCTGTCTCCCCTTCGTTTCCACTCCTACAGCTCTAGAGTGGGATTTCTGAACTTCAGAACTATTGACATTTGGGGCCGGACAGGTCTTTGTTGTCTGTGTGCGTGGGTGGGTATCCTATACACTGTAGGATGTTTAGCTGTACCCCTGGCCTCCACCCACTAGATGTCAGGAGCACCCACCAGTCCCAACAACAAGACTGACTCCAGACTTTGCCAAATGTATTTGGGCAGCAATCGGCCCCGCTTGAGAACACCTGGTCTAGGCACGTATCATTAGGCCAGGCTGGTAGATGAGTCTCCCATCTGTTCACCTGGTCTTTGTACAGAGCAGATCTGGACTTCTCGACTTTCTAATAATCTAATTGCTCAAAAGCCTTTAAGACTTCCTAATGCCACTGAAATAAGCCAAGATCTCCTAACTCACAAGGCTCTCCCTAGCATTCAAGGCCCAACCTACCCCTCCAGCCTCATTGCACACTCTCCTATACACAGTCTACAAACCAGCACAGGTGAACTGGTCCCACATCCTGGAACAGGCTCTGTGCCTTCCAGCCTTAGTGCCTTTTCCCAAGGCCTGATTCAGCCTTTCCATAGAAAGTGAACACTAGCAGTGCCAGTTTGCATTCCTTCCAATCAAAGGAGAAAGGGCAACTTTGTTTAGAAATTAGACATGTGGAAATAAGGAAAAACTTTCAAGGAGTGCACCATCAGAGAAGGCAAGAAACCCAGAGAATGAGGACTGGTAACACCACCACTATCACCTTCTTGGAAGCTCCTAACACTTTGAACTCCTCAGTCCCGTCTTTAACTCTCTCTCAGCGTGCCTTCTCTTACTGAAAATGAGTCCCCCTAAAACTGAGTTTCCCTATTGAGTTTATGATTAATCACTCTACCCAAAACTTTTATTACCTTTCTTGTACCCTCTGACCTCAGTTTGTAATAGGGGTGGGGCGGGGCGGGAGCACAGCCATTAGTGCAAGGCTGTTAGTGGCCTTGCTATACTAATGGTCAGCATCATGGTAGTCCCGGTGGCGGCACTCTCCCTGGGTTGCAGTCCACAGGACCTGACCCCTGTTTGCAGGGCCTGAGGAGCCTGAGGGCCAGCTAGGTCCTGGGTGCCTTGCTCCCTCAGTGATGATGGTTGGGCAGGGTCTGGGGACCCGGCCTGGAGGGCGCCACCAGCTGAGATCTGCCTCTTCAGCTGGGCCTGGGCACTGGCGGGAGGACACAGGCTGTGGGTGCTGGATGAATGCTCCCCAGCAGGGTAACCGGCCCGCACAGGGACCCTCTCCTCTTAGCCAGGGCCTAGACTTCAGAGAGTGAAAGTTGATCCTTGGGACCTTGAACAAGTAAAATGAGGGGTAATGATTTAGCTTTGCTTATGGGATTTGTTAAGTGTTAGTGAGGCCAAACAATTCAAAAATGTCGGAGTTTGGAGCAGAGAAAGGTTTACTGCAGGGTCATGCAAGGAGATGGGTGACTTATGCCTTGAGAAACCTCCAACTCCTCAAAGGCTTTCAGCAAAGCCCTTTAACAAGAAAGGTGAGGGAAGGGCGTGGTTAGTTGTCAACTTCTTGGTGTCAATCCTTTGTTCTTAATGTCCACGTGGGTCAGGTCACAGGTTCCAGCCACAGCATCTTCAAGTGGCCTTTCATGCCAGTGGAGGGTCTCCCTAATTCACGGTCAGAGCGTCGCCATCTCCCCAGCCTGCAAGTCTACCTGTCAGTGCGCCTGCCCGGCCAGAAACACCCCAGACTCGCCCAAAGCCAGAAGCTGCAAAGTGTGTGCGCACCTGACTCTACCGCAGCCTTCCCCTTCAGTCCCCCTCCTCTGGCACCACTCTGCCAGGCCTGGCGCCACGAATGCTCCGGAAGGGGGTGAGAGCGCAAACGTCGGCCACATCCAGGGGACTGCGACCTAGGGAGACTGCCACCGCGGGGACCACTGCGGCGCTGACCATTGGTGGAGCGGGACCTCTAAGGCCTAGCGCGCCTCGCCGCCCCTGTTACACTGCAAACACCTGCTATCAGCGTTTGGTTTTCTGCACCGCAGGCACACAACCCTTGCTCAGTTACATTACCCCAACTAACATCAGAACTTGTTTCTGCGGGTTTATCTACTCCACAGTTTGGGAGCATGTCTGAGCTGTCTTCGTGTCCCCACTGCCCAGCACAAGGACGCAATAAGCCCTCCGTGAACCAGTGTTCTGTTCGCGTAAAACACAAAGGTAAGAGGCTCAGGGCCTTTGAAAGCACACTTCACGGGGACACTGAGCGGACAGGGTGAAGGGCACAGGCCCCGCACACCAGGTACCTCGCCCCTACACCTCTCCAAACGAAAGGAGGATGTTCCGGCTCACAGCCACTGAGAGACTTCCCGTCACGGGACCCAGGACAAGACAAGAACCTCAGAGAAAAGGGCGGGGCCGCGGAGTTAGGGCCCGCCCCCCGGGAAAACCCTACCTCAAACACACCACTCACCCGCCAGTCTGTCTTTTCCTGCGCGTGCGGCCGGAAGCTGCCGCGGGGCGAGCCGGGACTTCCAGAAGGCCTGACGCATGCGCAAGGGCTAAGCCGGAAAACAGCGCCTCCGGACACGGAGGCGGTGAGCTACAGGACAGCCCTCCCCGCCATGGTTCCGCCCTCCGCTAATCGACAGCAGTGTTCCCCAATGAGAAGACGGGATCCTCCTTGCGTCATAACCTGGACCACTGAAGTTGCTCGAGAGCCCAGGGCCTTAGAACTGGGCGTTTGTTGATGCCTGCTACAGGTTACTGCTGTTCTGCTTGACAGGCGCTTCCGCTTCTCTTTTTTCGAAGGGTCTTTGCACCAGCACCACCTGGGCTCATGTTTGTAGATGTGACAACGACAGCAGTGCTAACGAGAAGCACTGCTCTTCCTTTGCTTCTTCCCACAATCAGACTCTGCTATGTTCCTCTCTCTCTTTCCTGTCAATGTAGCCATCCAGTTAACCTACCCTCTAAAAAGGGAGAGCAAGAACGGTCATATACCTTAGAATGGTCATAACACTAGGACCCTAGAGACTTGAGCACCCTGGTGTACTCTGCAGATAGTCAGTAGTGGTAGCCAGTGGATCTCTCTAGTACTTCGTTACATCATCTATAAAATAAATATAATAGCTGGCAGGAACAATGTAAGGCTCAAGATAGATAATGTATGTGCCAGTGCTTAGAGAAAACTGCTCAGTGTTATCACTGATACTGGAAGTTCTATAGCGAGTACGTAGACAAGAAAAAGAATAAAAGGCTTTCAAATAGGAAAGGAAGAAATAAATCTTTCTCTATTCACAGGTGACATGATCCTACATATAGAAAACCCCAGGGACTTCCCTGGCAATGCACTGGTTAGGTCTCCACGCTCTCACTGTCAAGGGTCGGGGTTTGATCCCTGGTGGGGGAACTAAGATCCTGCATGCTGCGCTGTGGGGCAAAAAAAAAGCAAAACAAAACAAAAAACAGAATTCATATAAAAACTACTAAAGATAATAAACAAATTCAGTAAGTTGCTGGACAAGATCAATATAGAAAATCAGTTGTGTTTCTGTACACCAGCAATGAACAATATAAAAGGGAAATAAAGAAAAATATTCCATTTACAATAGCATCCAAAAGAATAAAGTACCTGGGTACAAATTTAACCAAGGGAATTAAAGACTTGTACGTTGAAAACTATAAAACATTGTTAAAATAAAGAAGACCTATATAAAAGGAAAGACACCTCGTGTTCAAGGATTGGAAGACTTAACATTGTTAATATTGCAATTCTTCCAAAGTGATCTACAGATTCAATGCAATCCATATCAAAATTTCAATAATCTTTTACAATATAAATTAATATGGGATTGCAAGGGACCCTTGATTAACCAAAACAGTCTTGAAAAAGAGAACAAAGTTTGAGGAGAAACACTACTCAATTTCAAAAAATAATACAAATCTATAGTAATAAAAATAATGTGGCACTGACATAAGGACAGATATACAGACAACTAGAATAGAATTAAAACTCCAAAAATAAACCAATATATCTATGGCCAAACAATTTTCAATATAGGCTACAAGAACATTCCAAGCAGGAAAGAATAGTCTCAACAAATGGTGCTGGCACAAGTGATAGCCATATGCAAAAGAAACAAGTTGGACCCCTACCTCACACCAAACACAAAAATTCATGAGGGACTTCTTTGGAGGTTCAGTGGGTAAGGATCTGTGCTTCCACTGCAGGGGGCACGGGTTCAATCCCTGATTGGGGAACTAAGATCCCACATGCTGTGCAGCAAGTCCAAAAAAAATATCATGAAAATGGATCCACGACCTAAATATAAAAGCTAAAACTATAAAATTTCCAAAGAAAATATATAAGAAAATTTTCATGAAATTGGATTTGATAATGGCTTTAAAAAATTTTTTTTATTTTTGGCTGTGTTGGGTCTTCACTGCTGTGTGCAGGCTTTCTCTAGTTGTGGTGAGTGGGGACCACTCTTCGTTGTGGTGCACGGGCTTCTCATTGTAGTGGCTTCTCTTGTTGCGGAGCACGGGCTCTAGGAACGCGGGCTTCAGTAGTTGTGGCACGTGGGCTCAGTAGTTGTGGCTTGCGGGCTCTAGAACACAGGCTCAGTAGTTGTGGCACACGGACTTAGTTGCTCCGTGGCATGTGGGATCTTCCCGGACCGGGGCTTGAACACATGTCCCCGGCATTGGCAGACAGATTCTTAACCACTGCACCACCAGGGAAGTCCGATAATGGTTTTTTATATATGACACCAAAAGCAAAAACAACAAAAGAAAAAATAGATAAATTGGACATCACCAAAATGTAAATATTTTGTGTATCAAAGGACATTATCAGAAAAGTGAAAAGAAAATGTGTAAAAGGGTGGGGAATACTTACAAATCATACACAGGATAAGGGTTTAATATCCAGAATATATAAAGAATTCCTACAACTCAAAAGCAAAAAGACAAACAACCCAATTTTTAAATGGCCAAAAGACTTGAATAGGCATTTCTCCAAAGAAGAGAAATGGCCAAGAAGAATCTGAAAAGATGCTCAACATCATTAGTCATTGGGAAAATGCTAATCAAAACCACAATAAAATACCACTTCACACTCATTTAGATGGCAAAAATAATAATAATAAAACAGAAAATAGCAAGTGTTGTCAAGGATGTAGAGTTATTGGATACTCTGTACATCGCTGGTGGGAATGTAAAATAGTTCAGCAACTATAGAAAGGTTTGACTGTTCCTCAAAAATTAAACATAGAATTACCACATGAGGGCTTCCCTGGTGGCGCAGTGGTTGGGAATCTGCCTGCCAATGCAGGGGACACGGGTTCGAGCCCTGGTCTGGGAAGATCCCACATGGCGCGGAGCAACTAAGCCCGTGGGCCACAACTACTGAGCCTGCGCGTCTGGAGCCTGTGCTCCGCAACAAGAGAGGCCACGATAGTGAGAGGCCCGCGCACCGCGATGAAGAGTGGCCCCCGTTCTCCGCAACTGGAGAAAGCCCTTGCACAGCAACGAAGACCCAACACAGTCAAAAATAAATTAGTTAATTTAAAAAAAAAAAAGAATTACCACATGACCCTACAGTTCCACTTCTGGGTATAAACACAATAGAGCTGGAAACAGGTACCCCCAAAAATACTTGTACATGCATGTTTACAGAGGAACTATCACAATACTCCAAAACTACAAACAACTTAGATGTCCATCAACAGATGAATGCATAAACAAATTGTAATAAATCAATACTATTGAATATTATTCAGCCAAAAAAGGAATGAAGTGCTGATTGATACATGCTATAATGTGAATGAACTTCAAAAGCATTATGCTAGTGAAAGAAATTCAGGCCCAATAATAAATGTATGATACCATTTATATTAGATATTCAGAATAGATAAATCCAGAGGGACAAAAAGCAGGTTTGTAATTTTCCAGGCACTGTGGGGAAATGAAAATGGGGAGTAACTGCCTAATAGATATGGGGTTTTTCGGGAGGGGTGTGATGAAAATATTTTGGAACTAGATAGACGTGTACAACATTGTGAATGTACTCAGTGTTACTCAATTGTTCACTTTAAAATGGTTAATTTTATTTTATGTAATTGTCATCTCATTTATAAATTGCATATGATGGGAATTCCCTGGTGGTCCAATGGTTAGGACTCTGTGCTTTCACTGCCGGGGCCCAGGTTCAATGCATGCTTGGGGAACTACGATCCTGCAAGCAGGGCAGTGCAGCCAAAAAAAAAAAAAATTGCATATAAAAATTAACTTGCTGTATTTATGTGGTCTACTTCTGGACTTTTTATTCTATGCCATTGATCTGTGGGTCTATCCCTTTACCAAGACCACACTCTTTTTTTTAAACATTTATTTTTTTATTTGGCTGCACAGGGTCTTAGTTGTGGCACACAGGACTTTCGTTGCCATGTAATCCTCACTGAGGCATGCAGGATATAATTTCCTGACCAGGGATCGAACCCAGGCCCCCTGCATGGGGAGCGTGGAGTCTTAGCCACTGGACCACCAGGGAAGTCCCCAAGACCACACTCTTTTGATTAATGTAGCTTTAGAGAAAGTCTTATAATCAAGTGTTGTAATTCCTTTAAATTTTTTTCTTATTTTTCAAAACTATTTAGGCTATTCTAATTCGTTTATCTTTCCACATTGCATTAAATCTATTGATCAGTCTGGGGAATTGATATCTTTACTATGTTGAGTCTTTCCAAACTATGAACATGGTATGTCTTCCCATTTACTTAGGACTTCTTTCACTTATTTCACCAGTGGTTTACAGTTCTCTGCATACATATCCTGTACATGTTTTGTTAGATTTATAACTAAATATTTCATTTTTTGAAGCTATTGTAAATCATATTGTTTCCAGTGTATAGAAATGGAATTTGTTTTGTTGACTTTGTATCCTGTGATCTTACTAAATTTACTTATTCTAGAAATTTTGGTAGCATCTTAGGATTTTCCACAATAAAAATCATGTCATCTGAGTAAACAGTTTTGTTTTCCTTTCAAATCTGGATGTTTTGTATTTCCTTTTCTTTCATTATTGGACTGGCCAAGCCTTACAGTACAATGCTAAACAGGAGTGGCAGGAGTGAGTATTCTTGTTTTGTTCCTTATCTCAGAGGGAAAGCATTCGGTCTTTGACAATTAAATGTGATATGAAATATAGGTTTTTAAAATACTGATACTCTTTCGGAGTTCCCTGGTGAACTAGTGATTAGGATTTGGTGCTTTCACTGCCATGGCCTGGGTTCAATCCCTGGTCAGGGAACTGAGATCCCGCAAGCCACACAGTGCAACCAAAATAAAAATAAATTAATTAACTTAAAAGAACAGGTGCTCTTTTACAGGTTGAAGAAGTTCTATTCTACTCCTAGTTTTCTTAGAATTTTTGTCATAAATAAATGTTGTATTTTGTCTCCATCTTCGCTACAGTGCTCACTTCCAGGTTTCTAGTTGTATTAGTTGAGGTAAAGGAATATCAGAGAATATAACTTGTAAACTCACCATTATGCAAGCCACAACTACTAAGCCCGTGTGCCACAACTACTGAAGCCTGCGCGCCTAGAGCCTGTACTCCACAACAGGAGAAGCCACTGCAATGAGAAGCCCACACACTACAACGAAGAGTAGCCCCCGTTCGCCGCAACTAGAGAAAAGCCCGCGTGCAGCAACAAAGGGCCAACGTAGACAAAAATTAATTTTAAAAAAATCCTATATAAACTCAGCATCAGTTCAGTGGTACTTTGAATTCTACTGTTGTTCTCCAAATCACCTGCTGCTATTGACGCTTTGAAGTTCTCAAATAGCTGCTCCATGCATTCTATCCAGGTTTCAGACTTGTTTTCTATGTGAGAGAAAAGGTGAAGCATGCTTACTCCAACTTACCCAGAGCTGGAACCCCAAAACTAATAGTTTTTCTCGCGCCTTTTCCATCTTTATACATTTTCTTTCTTTTCCTGTATTACTGGTTCTCCACTCTGCCACCTAACCCCTGCCTCCACAAAAGTCTTCCTAAATTAGTTTACTCCTTTTCAAAGCTTTTACGTAATCTTTCATTTTTTCTTGTCCACAGTCTTCTTCCCTGTCCCACCTGCTACTATTAGTTACCTGGAAGCCTACTTGTTTTTTGTTTGTTTGTTTTTTTATTTATATTTTATTTTTGGCTGCACTGAGTCTTCGTTGCCGCCCGCGAGCTTTCTCTAGTTGCAGCAAGCAGGGTTACTCTTCGTTCCAGAACACTTTCATCACCCCAAAAGAAACCCTGTATCTTTAGCAGTCAACCTCCACCCCCTGATGCTTCCAGTCCCTGGAAAACACTAATCCACTTTCTGTCTCTATAAATTTGTCTATTCTGGATATTTCATACAACATGTGATTTTTATGTCTAACTCCTTTCACTTAGCATGTTTCAACATTCATCAATGTTGTAGCATATATCAGAATTTCATTTGTTATAGCTAATAATATTCCATTGTATGGATATACCACTTTTTATTCATCCATATAACAGTTGATGGACATCTGGGTTCTTTCTACTTCGCGGCTATTGTGAATAAGGCTGCTATGTACATTCATATATAAGGTTTTTTGTGGACACGAGATTTCTATTCTCTTGGGTATATACTTAGCAGTGGAATTGTTGGGCCAAATGGTAATGTTTAACTTTTGCAATTACTGACAAAGTGTTTTCTACAGTGACTGAACAAATTCCCATCAGCACTGTATGAGGGTTCTAATTTCTCCACATTCTTGATAACGTGTTATTATCTTTCTGATTATAGCCATGCTAGGGGAGATAAATGGTATCTCAATGTGTTTTGTTTGGTTGGTTGATTTTTTTTGTTTTCTTGGCGGCTTGTAGGATCTTAGTTTCCCAACAAGGGATCAAACCCAGGCCCTCGGCAGTGAGAGCACAGAATCCTAACCACTGGACCACCAAGGAACCAGCTTTTAGCTTTATTGATCTTTGCTATTGTTTTCTTTGTTTCTATTTCATTTATTTCTGCTCTGATCTTTATGATTTCTTTCCTTCTACTAACTTTG
>NC_041227.1:49147358-49174833 GCF_002837175.3 Physeter macrocephalus | reverse complement strand
GTTTAGCCTCCATATGTTTGTGTTTTTTACGGTTTTTTTCCCTGTAATTGATTTCTAATCTCATAGCGCTGTGGTCAGAAAAGATGCTTGATATGATTTCAATTTTCTTAAATTTACTGAGGCTTGATTTGTGACCCAAGATGTGATCTATCCTGGAGAATGTTCTGTGTGTACCTAAGAAAGTGTAATTGCTGTTTTCGGATGGAATGTCCTATAAATATCAATTAAATCTATCTGGTATATTGTGTCATTTAAAGCTTGTTTCCTTATTAATTTTCTGGCTGGCTGATCTGTCCATTGGTGTATATGAGGTGTTAAAGTCCACTATTATTGTGTTACTGTCGATTTCCTCTTTTATAGCTGTAAGCATTTGCCTTATGTATTGAGGTGCTCCTATGTTGGGTGCATACGTAATTTTTTAATCTTTTTGGATTGATCCCTTGATCATTATGTAGTGTCCTTCCTTGTCTCTCATAACATTCTTTAAAGTTTATTTTACCTGATATTCTGATTTCCATTTGCATGGAATATCTTTTTCCATCCCCTCACTTTCAGTCTGTATGTGTGCCTAGGTCTAAAGTGGGTCTCTTGTAGATAGCATATATATGGGTCCTGTTGTTGTTGTTTTTTTTTGTGTGTGTGTGCTATGCGGGCCTCTCATTGTTGTGGCCTCTCCCATTGCGGAGCACAGGCTCTGGACGCGCAGGCTCAGCGGCCATGGCTCACGGGCCCAGCCGCTCCGTGGCATGTGGGATCTTCCCGGACGGGGGCACGAACCCGTGTTCCCTACATCGGCAGGCGGACTCTCAACCACTGCGCCACCAGAGAAGCCCGATGGGTCCTGTTTTTGTATCCATGCAGCGAGCTTGTGTCTTTTGCTTGGAGCATTTCCCTCAATGTGGTTTTGATTTGAATTTCTGTGATGGCTAATGATGTTGATTGCCTTTTTATGTGCTGATTGGCCATTTGTATATCTTATTGTGAGAAATGTCTATTCAAATCCTTCAATATTAAATTCTCTACTATTGAGTTTCTTTCATGTAGTGTTAAGTAATACTTCTTTTTAAAAATTTTTTAATAGGCTTTTTGTGGGTTTTTTTAAAAATTTTTAATTTTTGGCTGCATTGGGTCTTCGTTGTGCACGGGCTTTCTCTAGTTACAGTGAACGGGGGCTACGCTTCGTTGCAGTGCACAGGCTTCTCATTGCGGTGGCTTCTCTTGTTGCGGAAAACAGGCTCTAGGCACGCGGGCTTCAGTAGTTGTGGCATGTGGGCTCAGTAGTTGTGGCTCGCGGGCTCTAGAGCGCAGGCTCAGTAGTCGTGGCACATGGGCTTAGTTGATCCATGGCATGTGGGATCTTCTCGGACCAGGGATCCAACCCATGTCGCCTGCATTGGCAGGTGGATTCTTAACCACTGCGCCACCAGGGAAGTCCCCAAGTAATGCTGAAATGAAGTTGCTGATCGTTTTGGGGTTGATGGTTATAAAAATTTGAAACAGGCTTAAAAAAAACGCTGGGACTTCCCTGGTGGCTCAGTGGTTAAGAACCCGCCTGCCAATGCAGAGGACACGGGGTCGAGCCCTGGTCCAGGAAGATCCCACATGCTGTGGAGCAACTAAGCCCATGTTTCACAACTACTGAGCCTGAGCTCTAGAGCCCACATGCTGCAACTACTGAAGCCCATTCGCCTAGAGCCCATGCTCTGCAACAAGAGAAGCCACCACAATGAGAAACCTGTCCAACACAATGAAGAGTAGCCCCTTGCTCACTTCACCTAGAGAAAGCCCATGCACAGCAACAAATACCCAAGGCAGCCAAAAAGAAAACCCTTTTGGAACTTCCCTGGTGGTCCAGTGGTTGACTCCACGTGTACACTGCAGGAGGCACAGGTTTGATACCTGTTCAGGGAACTAAGATCCCACATGTCACGCGACACAGCCAAACAAACAAACAAACAAAACCCTTTTGGCAAATAGGATACAATTGCTTATATACTAAAGTGACTAAATTTTCATAGGAGTTTGCTTTGTGTCTCAATGTCTTACTGAGAATGTATCTAGGACTTACCTGGGGATGCAGTGATTAAGAATCCGCCTGCCAGTTCAGAGGAGACGGGTTCAAACTCTGGTCCGGGAAGATCCCACATGCTGCAGAGCACCTAAGCCCGTGAGCCACAACTACTGAGCCCACGTGCCACAACTACTGAAGCCCGTGCGCCTAGAGCCTGTGCCCTGCAATAAGAGAAGCCACCCCAATGAGAAGCCCGTGCACGGCTGCAAAGAGTAGCCCGTGCGCCTAGAGCCTGTGCTCTGCAATAAGAGAAGCCACCCCAATGAGAAGCCCGTGCACGGCTGCAAAGAGTAGCCCCCGCTCACTGCACTAGAGGAAGCCTGCGTGCAGCAACGAAGACCCAGTGCAGACAAAAATAAAATAAATAAAATAAAATAAATAAAAAATAAATAAATAAAAATAAAGTAAATTTATATATAAAAAAAGATAAGATGGAGTGGGAAACTGACCAAAGAAAGCCAAACTGCCAAACAAATGAATAACAAAAATATACAAATTGTTTAAATGATGTACAGGAGCCTAGAGAATGCCCACTTCATCCTCAGTCCAGCTTTATTTATTTATTTATTTAGGTTTGGATGTGCTGCGCAGTTTGTGGGAATCCCCGACCAGGGATGGAACCCTGTGCCCCCCTTCAGTGGAAGCGTGGCGTCCTAACCACTGGACCACGAGGGAAGGTTCCTCCCCCTCCCCCCAGCATTCTTTAGAAGCAAAAAGGCTAAGTGAACATCTCAGCACCTAAAACAATGCCTAGCACGTAGAAAGTGCCCAATAAACATTTGCCCAATGTTGAATGAATAAATGAACATTCCCAGTGCATATCTCTCCAAAAGTTTTAGGAAGCAAATATCCGCAGGTAGAGATAAAGACGGGACCAGTTTTTGGCAGCAGCTTAATGTGTCAATTTGGGAACTGCAGGTGATAAACACTAGTTATGGCACCAGGAATACTGGTTGCAAATACACTTTGTTGATTAAGTCGATATTTATAAATGATAAAGTATGGTAAGTTAAATTGGCCATAAAGGGATCTTTCAAAGCAGGTTATACCACACTTCTAGACTATTAGAGCACTGGGTATTGAAGCACAGAATAATTACCTTAGAATAACACCAGAAGAGGATCAAGGTAAGGGGTGGACACCAACCAAAAAAAAGAAGAGAAAATTCCTCATGAAGAGGAAGTATGGTGCCAAATGAGGAAGGAAATACAAAAGGAGTATTAAATTTCCAGTTCATTTTTCATCCTAGCAGTTAGTTAAATGTGATGGGTGGCTAACAAAAAGAAATATGATCAAGCAGGAATGCTTAGAGGGAAGTGAATAACAATAAATTGTAATTTTTTAGTATTCATTTACACATTATTTCAAGAAAAAAAAAAGATGAAAACCAATGAAAGTAGGTAAATGAGAACACTTTGAGCTCCTGGGGAAATGTCCTATATGAACATGTTAGAGAGTACTTACTATTATTATTTTGTTCTTCAGTGGCTTCCAGAAAACCAACAATTAACTACTGCCACTGAACTCTTAATGCATGAATCACTCTGATGCTTGTTAAAAGTTAGCAGTTGATCATGTAGTTTCAGCTTACTAATAAGTTGGTCTGATCATTACAGGCATCTAGTATTCCTTCTGGATCACCCTCGTTATGAGGCAATTGGGTTGCCTGTTGTTCTCATAAATGAATACCCCAGCGGGGAGACCAAGAGGGTCCTCTTACAAAGTCACCTTGAGAAGTTGTTGGTCAAGTTCTGGTTGCCCTCTGAGGGAGGGAAAGGAAGCTCCCACGTTCTCAATTAAGCTTGCCTCTTGTGGAGAGAAGGCCTCCACAAGAGGGAGAATTCTTCTTTGAGAATTCTTTCTCAAATATGGTTTAGGGCAGAGACTGTCAAGAATTGTTTATCTCTTATAAATGAAACTATTTATGCATGAAATGTCATAATGTCTGAGATTGGCTTTAAACATTCCAAAACAACCAACCCACTCTCCCCAAGTAAAATAAAAAACAAAAAACTGGAGTCCCTCCCATCAGAAAACTTATGCAACCCTCTTAGATAGCCTCATCCATCAGAGGGCAGACAGCAGAAGCAAGAAGAACTAAAATCCTGCAGCCTGTGGAACAAAAACCACATTCAGAAAGATAGACAAGATGAAAAGGCAGAGGGCTATGTACGAGATGAAGGAACAAGATAAAACCCCAGAAAAACAACTAAATGAAGTGGAGATAGGCAACCTTCCAGGAAAAGAATTCAGAATAATGATAGTGAAGATGATCCAGGACCTCAGAAAAACAGAATGGTGGAATTCACTGCTGCAGAACAGAATAAAGAAAAAACGAATGAAAAGAAATGAAGACAGACTAAGAGACCTCTGGGACAACATTAAACGCAGAAACATTCGCATTATAGGAGTCCCAGAAGGAGAAGAGAGAGAGAAAGGCCCCGAGAAAATATTTGAAGAGATTATAGTCGAAAACTTCCCTAACATGGGAAAGGAAATAGCCACCCAAGTCCAGGAGGCGCAGCGAGTCCCATAAAAGACAAATCCAAGGAGAAACATGCTGAGACACATAGTAATCAAATTGGCAAAAATTAAAGACACAGAAAAATTACTGAAAGCACCAAGGGAAAAACGACAAATAACATACAAGGGAACTCCCATAAGGTTAACAGCTGATTTCTCAGCAGAAACTCTACAAGCCAGAAGGGAGTGGCATGATATACTTAAAGTGATGAAAGGGAAGAACGTACAACCAAGATTATTCTACCCAGCAAGGATCTCATTCGGTTTCGATGGAGAAATCACCATAAGGTTAACAGCTGATTTCTCAGCAGAAACTCTACAAACCAGAAGGGAGTGGCATGATATATTTAAAGTGATGAAAGGGAAGAACCTACAACCAAGAGAACTCTAACCAGCAAGGATCTCATTCAGATTCGATGGAGAAATTAAAAGCTTTACAGACAAGCAAAAGCTAAGAGAGATCAGCACCACCAAACCAGCTCTACAACAAATGCTAACGGAACTTCTCTAAGAGGGAGACACAAGAGAAGAAAAGGATCTACAAAAACAAACCCATAACAATTAAGAAAATAGTAATAGGAGCATACATATCAATATTTACCTTAAATGTGAATGGATTAAAGGCTCCAACCAAAAGACACAGGCTTGCTGAATGGATACAAAAACAAGATCCATATATATGCTGTCTATAAGAGACCCATTTCAGACCTAGGGACACATACAGACTGAAAGTGAGGGGATGGAAAAGGATATTCCATGCAAATGAAAATAAAAAGAAAGCTGGAGTAGCAATACTCATATCAGATAAAATAGACTTTAAAATAAAGAATGTTACAAGAGACAAGGAAGGACATTACATAATGATCAAGGGATCAATCCAAGAAGAAGATATAACAATCATAAATATATATGTACCCAACATAGGAGCACCTCAATACATAAGGCAACTGCTAACAGCTATAAAAGAGGAAATTGACAGTAACACAATAATAGCAGGGGACTTTAACAATTTACTTACACCAATGGAGATCATCCAGACAGAAAATTAATAAGGAAACACAAGCTTTAAATGACACAGTAGACCAAATAGATTTTATTGATATTTATAGGACATTCCATCCCAAGACAGCAGATTACACGTTCTTCTCAACTGCACACAGCACATTCTCCAGGATAGATCACATCTTGGATCACAAATAAAGCCTCAGTAAATATAAGACAAATGAAATCATATCAAGCATCTGTTCCAACCACAAGGTTATAAGATTAGAAATTAATTACAGGGAAAAAACGTAAAAAACACAACCACATGGAGGCTAAACAATACGTTACTATATAACCAAGATATCACTGAAGAAATACAAGAGGAAATCAAAAACTAACTAGAGACAAATGACAACAAAAACATGATGATCCAAAACCTATGGGAAGCAGCAAAAGGAGTTCTAAGAGGGAAGATTATAGCAATACAAGCCTACCTCAAGAAACAAGAAAAATCTCAAATAAACAATCTAACCTTACACCTAAAGGAACTAGAGAAAGAAGACAAAACCCAAAGTTAGTAGAAGGAAAGAAATCATAAAGATCAGAGCAGAGATAAATGAAATAGAAACAAAGAAAACAACAGCAAAGATCAATAAAACTAAAAGCTGGTTCTTTGAGAAGATAAAAAAAATGATAAACCTTTAGCCAGAATCAAGAAAAAGAGGGAGAGGACTCAAATCAATAAAATTAGAAATGAGAAAGGAGAAGTTGCAACAGACACCACAGAAATACAAAGCATCCTAAGAGACTACTACAAGCAACTCTGCCAATAAAATGGACAACCTGGAAGAAATGGACAAATTCTTAGAAAGGTATAACCTTCCAAGACTGAACCAGGAAGAAATAGAAAATATGAACAGACCAATCACAAGTAATGAAATTGAAACTGCGATTAAAAATCTTCCAACAAACAAACGTCCAGGACCAGATGGCGTCACAGGTGAATTCTATCAAACATTTAAAGAAGAGCTAACACCCATCCTTCTCAAACTCTTCCAAAACACTGCAGAGGAACACTCCCAAACTCATTCTATGAGGCCACCATCACCCTGATACCAAAACCAGACAAAAATACTACAAAAAAAGAAAATTACAGACCAATATCACTGATGAATATAGATGCAAAAATCCCCAACAAAATACTAGCAAAAAGAATCCAACAACACACTGAAAGGATCATACACCATGATCAAGTGAGATTTATCCCAGGGATGCAAGAATTGTTCAATATATGCAAATCAATCAATATGACACACCAAATTATCAAATGGATGAATAAAAACCATATGATCATCTCAATAGATGCAGAAAAAAAAAACTGGAGGGGATAAACGACAAAAGTTGGCAAAATTGTTAAAGCCTATATAGGGACTTGTCACACTACTTTCTCCATTTTAAATATGTTGATAATTTCTGTAATGAGTTTTTAAAAAATTAATTAATTCATTAATATTTGGCTGCACTGCTGCTCGCAGGCTTTCTCTAGTTGCAGGGAGCGGGGGCTACTCTTTGTTGTGATGCGCAAGCTTGTCATTGCAGTAGCTTCTCTTGTTGCGGAGCATGGGCTCTAGGCACGCTGGCTTCAGTAGTTGTGGCGCTCAGGCTTAGCTGCTCCGCGGCATGTGGGATCTTCCCCAACCAGGGCTTGAACGCGTGTCCCCTGCGTTGGCAGGTGGATTCTTTACCACTGTGCAACCAGGGAAGCCCCATAATGAAAGCTTTTAAATAGGTATATATAAGAACATTGTTCCTCTCCTACATATATTATCTTAAATCAGGTATTGTTCTATGTATTAGAATGATTTCTGTTACAATGAACAGAAAACCCAATCACTCTGGTTTAAACAATAAGAGGACACGTATAGATTTATGTCACTAAAAAGTCCTGGGCAATTCTAGGTGTCAGGTGATTATTGATCCTACCACTCAGTGGTGTCTCTAAAACCTGAGTATTTATCACTCTGCTCTGCCTTCTATGGTGTTAGTTTCATCCTAAGGTTCACATCTCTCCTATTTCAAGAAGACTGTCAACATCTACTGGGTTACATATGTCATCCAGCAAGTGCTGGATCTGTTCTAGCATTTCCAACAAGACAGGCCAGGTTATGCTGCAGAACACACAGCACCAACATCCCAGTGATTTAACGCAACAAAAGTTTATTTCTTATTCCTACAAAGTCCATTATAGGTCTGGAAGACTCTCTGGAACAGATACCCCTACCCAATGTTGGGGGCTCGGCATTCCAGACTGTTCTGACTTGTGACCCCTCTCTATGTGCTTATATGACTGAGGCAGGAAAAGACAGCACTAGAGAGTCCTGCACCAAAAAATAAATGCTTAAGCTGAGAAGTGAGAGTTCTGCACACAACCCACTGCTCAAAACTATCTCAGGATGCTGTCTAACTGCAAGGAGAAAAAAGTCTAACCACTCCCTTCTTACTGTTCACTAAGATACAAGCTCCATGAGGATATGCATTTTGTCTCCTTGTCCACTACTATATCCTTAGTTTAAAAGACTACCTGGGCACATAATAGGCCTTCATTAAATTGAATGAATGAATGTAGTGTCAGCAAGAAATCCACATGTATATCTTGGGAGAAGAAACAGAGTCCCAGGGGTGTAAGGCTGAGACTGTTGGGTAAGATCTATGCAGACCAGAGCTTCAGAGCTGGCCGAGCTTAAGAAATAAGCACACTGGTATACTGGTACAGTTCATCTTAGAGAAGAAAACGAAATCCTGCTGACAGCGGCAGACCAAAACCTCAGGTGACTTACACCATAAAGCACTGAAGCCAAGGACCAAATCAACAGAGCAAACCACCACCACGAGTGCTCAGCTCCTGGAAGGAGCTGCAACAGCCACAAATGCATCTGCTCCTTTAATGTAGTCAGTCCACCCAACATACCACTGGGGACCAGGGGAAAGGGAAGGACATGCACGCTGACTGAGACCCTGCTATTTCCCAGGCCGTTAGGTGATTTTCCTTCATCAACCCCTCTAATCCCCAAAAGAACCCTGAGTTGACTGTTATCTCTATTTCATATGGAAACTGGAGATTTAAGAGTGTTTCAGTAACCAATCAAGAAACAGGAATGTTTTACAAGCTAGAAATAGAAATAGATACAATACAATGTCATCCAGGCTGGCTGGGCAGGGACAACATACAGATCAGTCCTGCTAATCCTGCCCTCAGGCCTGACTGATGCAGCTAAGTGACAGCCAACAGACCCACTAGCTATGGGGTCTTAACAAGCCTCTGGATCTCTTATTTCCTTGTTTAACTCCTTTCCTGATTACACCTAGATGCTCTATCAGGAACACACCTGCATCACTGTTGTAGATAAAAGGTGGAGCTACAAGAAAATCCACAGCCCACAGAGATTTTCAGCAATCTATCAAATGTGTACACTAAGGCTGTTACATGATATGATGGAGAAAACAGAAGGATGACCCTTTCTGTTTAACAGTTACAGTGTAAGTCAACCAACATAGATGTGTATTTGTCTGTCCTTGCCTACCACTCAGCATCCTCTCCCAAATCTTTGCTTTTGGGAACTGGTCTCCTGCTCACTGGATTCCCAGAGTTAACATGCCCTGTGACCCATAGGATCCTGGTGCAGTAAACACTCCAGTTCCCATACAAATATAACCCTCTCCTTGTTCTTAATGACATACAAAAGCCAAGTTAAAATGCAAACAGATAAAAACCTGAGGTGATCCTGAATTGCCATTAATTTCCATTTAGACCTTGGAAAAGTGCTCATTTTCATGGCTGTTCTATCCTATTGATATTGTGATGTAAGTAAACAGTCTAGTTTCCTTTACTCGAGAAAATTATTCTTTACATGGCTAAAGATTCCAACCCGTTTCCATATTATCTCCTTAGAGGTGTTCTCCCTTTTCCATCCAACACCAGACAGGCATACAATAGTGATTAGTTCACCTGGGCAGATTCCCTATTGGTGAAGTAAATATAATTTCATCACAGTAAAAACTGTACTAATAGTATTCAAGAGCTGAACTTGCTAAAAAGTTAAAAAAGGAACTCAAACAATGTCCAAATTTGTGAACAGTACCCGATGATGGGACAGTTAAGAAAATCCAATTTGGTTCTTCAAAAATTTTACATTAGAATTCATTTCTGCCCATGAGACTACTGAAATTGGTAAACCTGGAAGACAATGGTATGCAGTTAAACATCATATTATTGCTTGTTTTGGAAGACCATGCTACAAATGTTTCTAACATGTATGTTGAAGAGTGGCTGGGGAAATCAATGCAAACCAACAATATTCACCTCTGTGACCACAGAAGAATTCATGGCTGCATCCACTATTTGAAGCTGAATTTGCTATTTTGCCAAATACAATCCGAAAACAGCTTTTCTCTTTACTCTGAATGTTCTTAGAACACCTCTCCTGCTAAGGAATTCCCTGAAAGTTTTTAGTCAAAACAGCAAGTAGTACAACTACTAACACATTCCCTGCAGACTCAACCTTGATTCCTTCTGTGAAACATGTTTATTTCCCAAAGTTTCCTGATGAAAAATTCCACTGATGAAAAATTCTTCATGCTTCATAATTTTGTACTTTTCATAACTTTAAGGTCAAGCTCCACTTGGTGAATTTCTTCAGACTGAGGACACTGAACGAGCTTCCCTTTACTGGTGGAGTTTCTGGTGCCTAAGAAGGCTTGAGCGTCTGCTGAAGTTTCTCCTGCATGTGCTACAGGTATAAGGCTGCTCACCTGTGTGAGTTCTCCGGTGTTTAATAAGGTGAGAATTTTGACTGAATTTTTTTCCACATTCATGACATGTAAAGGGCTTCTCTCCAGTGTGAGTTCTTTGGTGTGTGTGGAGATTTGTATTTTGACTGAAGCTTTTCCCACACCATGAGCATTTATATGGTTTTATTCCTTGGTGTGTTGTTAAGTGCTTATTAAGATCTGAACTCCACCTAAACCTCTTATCACACTGCTGACATTTATACGGTTTCTCTTCAGTGTGAATTCTTTGGTGCTTAATAAGGTCAGAGCTAACTCTGAAGCTTTTCCCACATTCCTGGCATTTAAAAGGCTTCTCTCCTGCACGTTCTTTTTTGTGAAGGTCCATAAGTTTCAGCAGCTCTTGTTTCCACGTTGAAAGTTTCTTTTTTTTCTTCACTGGAAAATCTCGGTGCCATTTCCCCACCCTATGCATATCACCATGATTTTCTTTGCCCATTGTTTTCTGGGGGACTTTCAATCTGGCCTTTTTTGATGCTATATCTACTGGTGCTTGTATTTCTAAGTCAGAAAGACATAGAGGCTGAAGATTTTCAGTGTCATTTTTGAGCTTTAGCCCTGCTGGAATAAACATAAGAAACAGCTAACTATATGACAGAGCAAGAAAGCCACAGTAATGAAGAGAAAAACTGGATGAACACTAATTTTTTAAAAAACCAGATAGCAGAAGTGTAAAATGTTAAGCCCTTGTAAAAGTTCCTATTAAGGCACATTTCCTTTCTTCCCATGGTGTACTTACCTGTAGGCAGCTCTCCAGAATTGTCCTTGAACTCCAGGGATCTTTGAACCCACGGCTCTTCCCCCTGCTCTAGACAGGAGATCACTTTAGGTTTGGGGAGCACAAATAATGCTGTGAAATGGAAAAACTGAGGTCAAGGATTGGTAACAACAATAGTCCACTAATTCCAGACTATTTCAGGAAGAGCAAAGGATACTTTAACAGTTTGCAACACCAAATGGTTAAATGGATAGACTCATATCTGGTATCAGGTTCATAACATACTTCATTTGTGGGTGGATATGCAAAGTAGAGACTGAGAAATAAACCTAAGCCGGACCAATGAAAAGGATATAGGGCATGGGAATCCAGTGCATGATCCCCATCTTCTGCTACCAAGAATACCCCATATTCTACTAAGGTAGGACCAAACTGCAAAGGCTGTAGGAAATATACCTGGTCCTATTACGTCTTTAGGAAGACTCATACTGGATAAGGCCAGGTCTAGGGGAGTCAATGTGAAGGTCAGTGGGCTGGGTATCATAAACACAAGTGATTCCTGTTATACTATAGCAACTTTCAATTTAGCTCTCAGGTACCAAACACTGGACCCAGGAAAGATTTCTACCATTCCCATAGCTCACTGGTTCACATCCAGGTGGAGGAAACAGACCAGAATTACTTAGTGGACTTTCTCTAAATCATATTGCCAAGTATGGAAAGTATTCATCAATCAGTCATTCAATACATATGTACTGAGTGGCTATGGTGCACCAGACACCCTCTATGTGCTAAGGATACAGTGGTGAATAAGCCAAGCCCCCTGATCTCACAGAGCTTATCTTTTAGTGCAGAGTGAGACAATCTAACATTAATAAACAAGCAAATAAAATGTCAAGAAGTGATAAATGTTTTGAAGAAAACTAAAGCAGGGTAAGAGAACATTTAGGATTCTGCTTCTGTGAAGATATTTTAGATAAGACTGTAAGAAAAGCCTCTTTTAGAAAGTGATATCTGAGCAGAACCCTAAAATGAGAATTTTACCATGTGGCAGAAACGTGGGCCAGGCAGAGGGAATGGGAAAGAAATGAGCACATCAAGTCCATGAAACAGCAAGACGAGCAGTGTGAACAAAGAGGCCAGAGCAAGGGCACGAGTGGCAGGAGATGACAGCAGGCTGGTGAGGAGGGGCCAGATTTTGGAGGGTCTCGAGAGCCTTGGTAAGGAATTTGGATTTATTCTGAACCTTATGAGAAGTTACTGCAAGGTTTTGAAGCAGAAAATGTCATGATCTGATCAGGTTTTTAAAAGACTCTGGCTGCCATGCAGAAAACAGACTGAGAGGGCAGGAGTGGTGGCAGTGGGTGCCACTTAGAAAGTACTGAGGTGGACCTTGATAGAGATGTTGCTGGCTGAGACCAGGATGCTAACAGAAGAAGCTGAGACATGATCAGACTCAGGCTACACTGTGAAGGTGGAGCCAAGAGTGATGTGTCAGACTTAGTGGGGTATTATGGCAAGATTAAGGTACAGGATGACTGGATGTTTCTTGCTCTAAGTGGATGAATGGGTATTCCTTTTACCGAGATGATAAGGGCAAGGTGTAGGGGCAAGTTTGGAGGGAGGAAGAGATCAAGAATTCCAAATAGTGTAAGGAATGTGTACTTGGAAAAAGCTCCCTGGTGATCTTTTCCCTGCCTACACCATCTAGTTAAGAACCAGTCAGCTACTAGAACAGAGACTCCCTCACAGGAGTGCATTCTCAGTACGCCAACAACAGGATAGATTAGTCCACTCCTGTGCAAATGGAAGGGGAGAATCTTTACCTAGAGAGATGACAGTCTCATAGTTTTCTTGCATTACATCACTGTAGAGGGCCTTCTGAGTGGGATCCAGTAACTCCCATTCTTCCTTGGAAAAATACATGGCCACTTCTTCAAATGTCAACAAGCTCTAAAGAAGAGAATGGGCTTTAGCTCAGTACTTGTCACTACAGAAGTAGCCCAACCTTCTGAGCCATCAACTGCATGGTAAGCCAGTCACTAAAGGAACTAACAGCACATGAATTTTTTTTAAGTGGGAAGGCAGAAAGGAAGTAGTAGGCAAGGGATCAGCAAATAGCCTGGGAGGTGCCCAGTTCCTGAGGGGGATCATCTGGGTTAACACACCTCTGTGCACCGGCTGGGCAGTGTGGGTCAAGGGCAGCAGGGAGAGGTAGCCCTAAGAAGCTGGAAAGCACAGCTCACCTGGGACTCAGGCAAGATGAGCTCAGGTGCCACTGTCCAGTCTTTGGCATTTGTCTGCTCAGGAAAGGCTAGGATCTGGTGAGCAGGCACCGCTGTGGAAGAGTGAGAGGAAATTTCTCTCCCTTCTGTCTTTGAACATCCTAGGCTCAGTTCTGAAATATAAAAGATCCTGATCTTTCAGTAGAAATGGAACACTTTACAAGCGTTATGTGGTACCTAGAAGTGGCTATCTCATTTTAAACAAGAATCAAGCATCTACTAGCCCCTAAGATGGGTTTCCCAGTTGACTCTCTTCAGTTTTCATGAGTGAAGTCAATAAAAGGAAGTCTTGTTTTTTTCCTTACATGACATGAATTCTCCCGAGTTGGACAAAAATTAGAGGTGTTGGAAAATGTAGTACTGAGTCCAGTGTGCCAAGTAAAGGAAATGCAAAGGTAGAAATGAGCTTGGTGAGTTCAAGAAACAGCAATAAGTGTTTCCCTGGTAGCGCAGTGGTTAGGAATACGCCTGTCAATGTAGGGGACACGGGTTTGAGCCCTGGTACAGGAAGATCTGACATGCCATGGAGCAACTAAGACCACGCGCCACAACTACAGAGCCTGTGCTCTAGAGCCTGCGAGCCACAACTACTGAGCCCATGTGCCACAACTACTGAAGCCCGCGGGCCTAGAGCCTGTGCTCCGCAACGAGAAGCCACTGCAATCAGAAGCCCGCGCACTGCAGCGAAGAGTAGCCCCCGCTCACAGCAACTAGAGAAAGCCCGCATGCAGCAATGAAGACCCAACGCAGCCAAAATACAAACAAACAAATAAATAAATAAATAAATTTATATATTAAAAAAAAGAAACAGCAGGAAGACCAGTGTGGCTAAAGAGGACTGAGCAGGGCAGGAGTGACAGGAGATGAGGGCAGGAAGGTGAGGAGGGGCCAGAACTTGGGGGGTCCTGGGTGCCTCTACAAGGAGTTTGGATTCATTCTGAATGTGTGAAAAGTCACAGTAAGGTTTTGATGCAGAGAAATGTCCTGATATGATCCAGTTTTTAAAAGATTCTGGCTGTGCTGTGTGGAAAACAGCCTGCGGGAGGGGAGGAATGGTGGCAGGGGGTGCCAGATAGAAAGTACTGAGGTGGACCTTGTTAGAGATGCCACTGGCTTACACCACGATGCTAAAGCACAGCAGGCTGAGACTTGGTTGGACCCAGGCTACACGGTGAAGATGGAGCCAAGAGGACTAGTGATGCAGTAGTACTACTGGGGTATGATAAGATCGGTGTAAAGGATGACTAAGTTTTCTGGGCGAAAATATTGGGTGAATGGTGGTGTCCTTTGTGGAGATGGGAAAGTTAAGAGAAGAGCAATTTGGAGGGACAGAAGGCAGGAAGGATCAAGATTTACGATAAGGAATGATTATGTGCACTAGGAAAAAGCTCCCTGGTGATCTGGATATACCTTTTCCCTGCCCACACCATCTAGTTGAGAACCAGTAGGCTAGTAGAACAGACACTCTCTCACAGGGGTACATTCTCAGTATGCCAACAACAGGACAGATTACTCCATTCCTATGCAAAGGGAAGGGGAGAATCTTTACCTAGAGAGATGACAGTCTCATAGTTTTCTTGCATTACATCATTGTAGAGGGCCTTCTGAGTGGGATCCAGTAACTCCCATTCTTCTTGGGAAAAATACATGGCCACTTCTTCAAATGTCAATAAGCTCTAGAGAAGAAAATGGGCTTTAGCTCACTACTTGCCCCTTCAAAAGCAGCCCAACCTTCTGAGCTATCAACTGCATGGTAAGCCAGTCACAAAAGGAACTAACAGCATTTGATTTTTAAAAAGTGAGACGGCAGAAAGGAAGGAGGCAAGGGATCAACAAACAAGTGCCCAAAATCGTGGGTAACATCTGGACTAACAGCTCTGAACACCTGCTGGGGAGCACGGGTCAAGGGCAGCAGGGAAAGGCAGCCCTAAGAAGCTGGAAAACACAGCTCACCTGGGACTCAGTCAAGATGAGCTCAGGTGCCACTGTCCAGTCTTTGGTGTTTGTCTGCTCAGGAAAGGCTAGGATCCGGTGAGCAGACACCGCTGTGGGTGAAGGAGAGCCACAGGAAATCTCTCTCGCTTCTGTTTCTGAATATCCTAGGCTCATTTCTAAAATACAGAAGACCTTGAGTTTTTCAGTATTGATGAGACACCTTTACAAGTGTATGGTGCCCAGAAATGGCCTTCTCCTGTTAATGAGAACCAAGTGTCTACCAGCCTCTAAACAGATTCCCCAGTTTTCATGAGCAAAATTAACAAAAGGAAAAACACTTTTTATTTTCCTCTCATGACACAAATTGTTCAGAGTTAGACAAAGCTTAAACATATTTGAAAATGACATACTCAGGGACTCCAGTATACAGTAGGAGATTTTAATCATTTATTACTTCTTTCCTGGTACACAATTTTCTACACATCCCACCACTGACAACCCATTTCTGATCCCAATTCCTTCTGTATTATGAGGACAAGGTGGGCCCGACCCTCTCCACTGTTCTAAAAAACTGAGTTCCCAGTGTTACTAACAGGGTTCTGTGGTTTGGAGATTTCTGTATCTTAGGCCAACCCCCACCTTCACCCACACCTGGTCTGCTCTACTATAACCTGAGGGGCATCCTAATTGCTAACGTGGCTGCATTAGTAGATCCACAGGGCAGGGCAACCAGAAAGTGCTCACAAGTTCTGGCTTAAATTACTATCACAGCTCCCAAGAGAAGGAAAGTAACATGAGGCTCCTTACCCCTCTCATGTACGGGCTCAGTTTCTTTGTGGGTATTCCTGATCAGCAACTCTTGTAGATTCTGGTGCATACTCCAAAATTCTTCATCCTGGGACATGCCCACTTGCTGGGCCTCTGCTGGCTTCAGCTTGAAGCCTAGGGCCTCTGCTGTTTCTCCCAAGAGCACTGCCTCCTTTCCCAGCTCATGGTCTGCAACCTAGAAATAATGCCCATCCTTGTTACCATGGAACTTACTTTTGGTTTGGGAGTTGGTGGGAGAGGGAGGAAAAAGCAGAGTGCAAACTGTGGGAAGAAGGAGACACTAAAGGAAATGTCACAAAGACTTAAAAGAGATACGGGACCACCAATTTTCCACAAGAACCATACACGAAATATAGGAAAATTGGCAGAAGAGGAAAAAAGGTGTGGTTACTGCCAGCCCTCCAAGACAGCAGCCCCCACCCTCTGCATCTAGCCCAGCTCAGACCACTAACAGGGTTGCACAGGCCACCTGTTCCCATGCTGCCTTGATAGACTTTCTCTCCCAATTTAGATTCTTGCCTTAGTGGTTTCCTGTCCTCTCTCTCAAAAGATTAAGGAATTGAATTTAAAAGTTGTCCTGTCAACCAGATTTTCCACATGGCCAGGGAAGAGTCTCACAGAGGATTGGGATGAAATGGAGAAAAAAGTGGAAGGAAAGAGCCAGGGCTCTGGGCTTCCCTGATGGCGCAGTGGTTAAGAATCCACCTGCCAATGCAGGGGACACGGATTTGAGCCCTGGTCCAGTACGATCCCACATGCCAGAGAGCAACGAAGCCTGTGCGACACAACTACTGAGGCTGGGCTCTAGAGCCCATTCCCTGATGGCGCAGTGGTTAAGAATCCACCTGCCAATGCAGGGGACACGGATTTGAGCCCTGGTCCAGTACGATCCCACATGCCAGAGAGCAACGAAGCCTGTGCGACACAACTACTGAGGCTGGGCTCTAGAGCCCAAGAGCCACAACTACTGAAGCCCGCGCGCCTAAAGCCCGTGCTCCGCAACAAAAGAAGTCATCGCAATGAGAAGCCCGCGTACAGCAACAAAGAGTAGCTCCCGCTCACCGCAACTAGAGAAAGCCCACACACAGCAACGAAGACCCGATGCTGCCAAAAGTAAATTAAAAAAAAAAAAAAAAAAGAGGGTCAGGGCTCCAACCTATCCGCAAATTATTTCGACACAAAACGTGTGCCCTCTCGGTATTCTCAGTAGGCCTGTGAAGCCAGCTGGTATGCCGCCACCTGCCCAAGGGCATGCCCTGGATCCCTGCTCACAGCAGAGCCAAGGAACAACCACTGACGTAGGGCAGTGGAGGCCCTTGTCTACGGTACAGAGGACACTATCCCTCACGCTCTTTCTTTTCTCAGCTACTCTGTTGGGATTTCCAAATCTTTCTTTCCCTGTTTTCTTTCTACTTTTTCTCTTCCTGGACAGTCTTCCTCTAGTTGTTTGGTTTCTCCTTCTCTTTCGCATCTTCACTCTTCTTTGATCTCTAGGAATTCCTCCTTTTCTGGATCTGTCCCTTCCTCTCCAACTCCTTATTGCCTTTTGTTTGTTTCTAAGAACTTGAGGCCCATCTCCTTCGCCAAGCCAGACTAGGCTCATTACCCTCAACACACCTTGGCTCCAAAGAGGGCCAAAAGCAACTCTGTCCCTAAGGCCAGGGGAGCCTCTCTCAGGATCTCTGAATTGTATGCACTGACTATGGCTGTGGATCTGTGCTTTCGCATCCTGTTTTACATGTCCTAAAGGGACAACAGAAGTTACCTATTTCACTTTATTTCTCAATTAATTGCCCCAATACATCCACCATCACCTTATTTCACTGTACACAACAGGAATCTTTCTTCTCACCCCATTCCTCATTTGACCAGATTCCCTCTGCAAGTGTTCTACCAGGACCACAGCCTCCTCAATGCTCCGTAGATGGTGCTTCTTTATGCAGGTTTGGGTGTCCCTGGGCAGAATGGACAGGAACTGCTCTAGCACCACAAGTTCCAAGATCTGCTCTTTTGAATGAATCTCTGGCCTCAGCCACCGACGGCATAATTCCAGAAGCTGGTCAACAGCCTCCCGGGGTCCAGCTGCTTCATGATAGAGGAAGCTCCGGAAGTGCTGGTGAGACCTCTCAGGACTGAGACTGTCCGTTTGGGGGGCATATTTCTTAATGTGACTGGAGCTCCCTGTCACAGGTCCCTTGGTCTCCCACAGAGTCCTGATCTGAGGGTTCAAGTACTCAGCCACCTTCAGATCTATGGTCATCATTCTTCTCGAGGAACAATTCTGCTCCTGTATTGGACACACCTCCAGCACTACCTCTGACAACTGAGGCCCAGTCTGGTCTGGAACAAAATCAATAAAAGGATCTTCTTCCTAAGGCATTGAGGGCAGAAAAAAGTGCATGTCAGTAAGAAAGTCACATGAATTTTACTACTTGTTACTTATTATGAGAGAAACATGAACTTTAAAAATCAACTGCCAGGCCCTTGTTTCTCTCCTTTTCTTTCTATTATTCAGCTGAATACAGCACAGCTTATTAAAGACAAATGCCAATAAATCACTTTGCCTTAAAAAAATAATAATCAGGAAAGGTTGGTGGGTGAAAAAACTAGTACCCACTGGCTCCAAGGAGTTTGGGGATTATCCAAAGATTTAATTGATGCACTTCCTATGCCATCCTCTCCGTGTAAAGGAAAGATCAGGAGAATATTCTGAGTTTCTCTTAAATTTCAACATATCGTCCTAGTCTGTCTTCAGTAAGAGGGCACAACTTCTATGACCTTTATCCTTTTGGGAAGATGGAAGCCTTCACTTCCTGGACCATTTGAGGTGCTCCTTTCCATTGTATGAAAACTGGCAGGAGAGGTGAAACAATGAGACCAGAGTAGAAGAAAAGTAATTCAGAAAAATGGAGCCTTATTCTTCTCAAAAGCATCCCCCAATTAAGTAACTAGTTGCTCTACATTTGTCTTGGCATCTTTGCAAGACGTATAAAGAGCACCATGCAAAAGATGTATACCTGTACATTTTTCCTTTCCTTTCCAAGTTCACTTATGTATGTATGTATGTATGTATGGCTGTGTTGGGTCTTCGCTGCTGCGCATGGGCTTTCTCTAGTTGCAACGACTGGGGCCACGCCCCATTGCGGAGCATAGACTCTAGGCGCTCCGGCTTCAGTAGTTGTGGCTCGCGGGTTCAGTAGTTGTGGCTCACGGGCCCCAGAGCACAGGCTCAGCAGTTGTGGCCCATGGGCTTAGCTGCTCCGCCGCACATGGGATCCTCCTGGACGAGGGCTAGAACTGTGTCCCCTGCATTGGCAGGCTGATTCCCAACCACTGTGCCACGAGGTAAGTCCTATACCTTTATTTTTAATTTCTCGTTACTTGACCTAGGAAAAATTACAGCTGATCCTTGTTCACAAAATGTTTATCCAAATGTCAATTGGAAAATAAAAAAAAGGAGACAGCATGTTAGTTGGTGATGATTACATTCCGCTGCTACATTTCTCCAGGGCTCATTTAGACCTCTAAGCGAGGCTGAGGAGAGCCTCGTGAGCCTCACTTTCCCTGAGGTGATCCAGCGGAAAAGGCACCGAAATTCTGCCCAGGAAACCACGGTGTTCACAAACGGCCGGCTCCCGACGGCTCTGAGGTGCTGGGGACACTTCCCAGGCTTTTGCATCAGAGGAAGCTGCTCTGACTGAGGCTGGACGGCCCGTTTCTCCCGCAGTAACATCAGCCAGTAAAGGAAACGCCGGCGGAGGCGGGAAACTGAACACGACCGCCCGGGCGCGCCCGCGAGCACTGTACCTGCGGGCAGTGTCCGAGCGGGCTCCCGCCGGGCGGCCCTGGGCGCCACCCGCACAAACGTTGGAGAGAGCGGCCTCACGAGCCTGACGGCGGGCCTCGCCCCAGACAGTCCTGTCGCCCGGCTCGGAAACACCACCGGCCGGCGTCTCTCGGGGGCTCCGGAGCCGGCGCCGAAGCGGAAGCCACTTCTAGGTTACCTCGGACGGCTTGGCTTCGTGGAGGCCGCTCCGTCTTCCCGGGGCTCTAACCACAAGTCGCCGCCGGCCCGGCCACCGCTCTAAGGAGGACAGCTCCCCGCCACGCGCCACTCAGGGGCGGGCCCCCGAGGCCCCGGGGTTTGGGATTGCAGGCCAGGCACTATTTAGACCCACCTGGCCCCCTACGCCACCTAAAATCCTCCTTGCGCAGCGAGCGGCCCGCGCTCCAGCCGGAGGCAGAAGTGACGCACTTCCGGGGAGGACCCGTTCAGCCCCGGCTGGGTCCGTGAGCGCCGCCGCTCCCGGCCGCGCTGGGCGACCGGCCTTCTGCCCGGGTTCAGCCCTGGCGGCAAGAAAGAGTTAAGGCCACCGAGTCTCCAGGCCCGCCCAGCCTAGAGGGCCCTGCGCGCGGCTTGGCGCCCTTGTGTCGCCGTCTCGCGTCTCAGCTCTGTGGGGCGCGTGCGTCCAGGTCGTTCCTGTGTCGTGTTCGGCCTGCCGGCGGAGCCTGGTAACCCGGGCCCCGCCCTGAGAGTCACCGTTCCCTTCCGTGCGCTGGGCCCCCCGGCCTTACCGCGGCTCAGCCGGCTGTGCCGTAGCTGCCGTCCAGGGCCTTGTCGCAGCCTCCTACAGTACGAGGCCGTTTTGTCCCGGTCAGGATCGACGGCCCCTGAGGGATGTGTTCTCATTTCTGGGCCGTGCGTGCACACACGATTCTGTTTTTTCTTGTGAGGTAGGTTTTTACTTGTGAAATAGGTTCTTTTTATAGATCTCCTTGACAGAGAATTGAGAGCTAAGGAGTGACTTGATCGAGGTCACATAATTCACCAGTGGCAGGTCCTCCAGTGGAATTTAGGGCCCCTTTGTCCTGTCTTCTGCTTTTTCCACCACAGCGTGCTCCCTGGAGCATGGGAACCTTCTTTCATCTTGTCCTATAGTGTCTGGTAGAGTTGCCTGGGTAAGGTAGGCATTCCATAAATATTTACTGAATCATATTTATAAGAATCTGAGTATTTCAGTTGTTGGCTTCCAGTATTTCCAGTTGTCAGTGTTTTCATAGTGTCAGCCTATACTAGTCAAGGGATTATTTATTAAGTCTACTATGTGTAGCCAGTGTTATCGAGTCGATAGGACAGAGCCTTTGAGTCAAGGGATCTGGCAAAAGGACTCAGGCAATTTCACAAATATCAGCAACACAAGGTAGGAAAGGGTAAGACATAAGCTGAATGCCGTGGGAATTACAAGGAAATGAAAGTCGATTTGGGGGTTGGGGAAAATTATAAAAATCCTTGAGGGATTTGCCCGCAGCAGGGAGTGGGGCCACATTCCAGGCAGAGGGTAAGGTAAGAGCAAAGCCTTGAAAGCTTCAGAGATGAGCATGTGAGAAAATCTGTAGTACTTTTTTTTACTAAATGTAATTCGAGTACATTTAGAGAAAGAGTTAGTTAGAAAATAAGTTCTTGTGGATCTACTATGGAGCGCTTGGAATAGAAGTGAAGAGATTGCATTTAATAAAGTAAATAAAGAGCACCATCTGAGGGTTTTTGAGGGAGCTTCTTTCCAGGGCAGTTCATCTGGAGCTGAGTTTAAGGTGGGAACAAAAATGGAAGACCATTACCAGGTCATTATGCTATTTTTGCTTTTAGGTAGACTGGTGTTACACTTCTCTGAGGCATAGATCTTGATCCTTTTTGAGGGCGAGAAAAGGATTAAGCTGAGGTGATAATAATAAGCATCTGACGGGAATTCCCTGGCGGTCCAGTGATTAGGTCTCTGTGCTTCCACTTCAGGGGGCACCGGTTCTGTCCCTGGCTGGGGAACTAAGATCCCACAAGCTGTGCAGCGCAGCCAAAAAAAAAAAGCGTCTGCCTAAGTCGCTTGAATATATTTCAAAGCAGATTCATTTTCTCTTAGAATCTCAGGTTGGGACTTAGTTTCTTCAAAAGTAACTACTGCTTCCACAACCTAAGTGTCCATCGACAGATGAATGGATAAAGAAGATGTGGCACATATATACAATGGAATATTACTCAGCCATAAAAAGAAACAAAATTGATTTATTTGTAGTGAGGTGGATGGACCTAGAGACTGTCATACAGAGTGAAGTAAGTCAGAAAGAGAAATACCATATGCTAACACATATATATGGAATCTTAAAAAAAAAGCAATGGTTCTGAAGAACCTACTGGCAGGACAGGAATAAAGACATAGAGAATGGACTTGACATGGGGAGGGCGAAGGGTAAGCTAGGATGAAGTGAGAGAGTGGCATGGACTTATATAAACTACAAAATGTAAAATAGCTAGCTAGTGGGAAGCAGCGCATAGCTCAGGGAGAAGGGAGATCAACTTGGCGCTTTGTGATCACCTAGAGGGGTGGGATAGGGAGGGTGGGAGGGAGACACAAGAGGGAGGAGATATGGGGATATATGTATATGTATAGCTGATTCACTTTGTTATAAAGCGGAAACTAACACACCATTGTAAAGCAATTACACTCCAATAAAGATGTTAAAAATAAATAAATAAAAATTAAATTAGACTATGCAGGAATAAAGAATTATATGTGATAAAAAAAGTAACTACTGCTTTCAGTCAGAACTAGTGGGCAGTAAAGCTCTTAGCATTGAGATCCTCATCATCTGGACCAAGGCTGAGCATGTAATTGGAACTTGAACTGAATAAATGGAGTTCTGCCAGCGGTGCCCCTGAATTGGCAGGCCTGATTCGTAACATAGGTAGGGAGCTGGTTAGTGAACAAGGGGAGAAGAAAGTGGGAAAAGAGACCCAATGAAAGGAAGAAGAGGAAGCAAGGTGAATTGTGAATGAGGGTCACTGATGATTGTCATCATTTAAAGTTTGGTGCCATAGTTCCTTACCCTTGCTGTGGAGCCCACAAAAGTCCCCTGAGTCTTTCCTTTTGATTTCACCTTTCCCTGCCTGGGCACAGTTTGAGAAATAATGTCCAGCTGGAAAGCAATGAAAACAAACACATGCAGTTTATTTTGAGATACCACACAACTGCCATAGTGGGCTGAATGGTTTTGCTGGGTGACTGGCTGCTTTAATGGTGCTGCTACTGGCTAACAAACACTTTCTTTTTCCATTTATGATAGTAATTGCCTTAGTTAGAGCTGCCTCTTTTAGAAGGTTGCTTGATCCTAGCCTGTTATTGGCTCCATACCTATTAACTATCGTACTTTCATGAACCTCTTAGTACTCTGTAAAGCAGTTGACATTTCTTGCAGCAAATGTTAGAGGAAAACTAATGGTCTGGACCCTTCTGGGTTTCTAGGTGAGAGGCTTTTGAGAATTCTGTGTAGTTGAGAAATGAATGAAAGTCAGTGGGGCTCGGCCCTAAAGGAGAGGAAAAATAACTGAAATACCACTTTTCTCATTTCTCTGACATACTTTTCTTTCTTCATAGCACCTGGAATGGATAAAAGTGGCAGCTTTTGTTACTTCCCATGAGGTTGTGTATCTGGAATGAGAACCATGAAATTAATCTAGAGTAGGACCTTTCTACAGACATGGAATGGCACTGGGTGGCACCAGGAGGACTTGAAAGGAATATTTGAGGGTGCAGAGCTATAGAAGAGTTTGCCAACAGAAGTACTTATGGGAAACAAGTGATCAGAATCACCAATAGAGAAACCTTTAAAATTTCTTCAAGCAATGGAAAACTTGAGTCTTAGGTCAAATTAAGTAAAATCTATAATGAAGAGAAATCAGATAAAGTCTCAAATATAAAAAGTATGTTACTTAACACTAAGTGTAAATTTAGGAAAACAATCACAAGGACAGATCTTTTTAATACTTTTTTAACTACTGTAAAATTTTTATAGAACTTTTGGACTCATCTCTAAGAATTGCCATGATTCTGAAACTTGATAATATCCCAAATATGGAACAGTTCAGTGGAAAATAACACTTGAGAATACACCAGATGTACACAAGGAAGAAGATCTGAGAGTGGAAAAGTGCCAGTAACAAATACATTATTTATATACTTACAGATTACCTTGGTAAACATACGAAACACTCAAGTTAAAGCTTAGTCTTTGAGAATGTTGTATTGAATGCAGTAAAAGTTGGATTTCATTCATATGGACAACAGAACCTACTAACTTTCTTCTTCACTGAAAGATACAACTGTTCCCAAATTCCAACTCTCGAGACATCCCACTGTCAGGGTAGCTTGGAGTATTTATCCAGGTGGATGGACTGCTGCCCAGTGAACACCACATGCAGAGCAATATGAGCATCATTTTCCTTTCTGGCAGTGAGGTAAAATCAGCTTGTTTTGGCAGAGGAGAAGCCACACTGCATCTCTGTTACACAATATTATTCTGTCCTTGCCTTTAAGGCTTGCACACTCCCTTGTGAAGCCCCATTTTTATTGAGATTGATCTTACCTGAGTTTGTCCCTCTTGTGAGCACATCTCACCTCCTCTCTTCCTTTTGTGTCTTTTCCTGTATTCAGTTAGGGAGAGTATGCAGGTATTCCTGTTATTCCTGACTGGTGCTGCTGCATCTGTCAAGGGAGAGAAGAAAAAGCATTCAGAAGGGGGGTTCTGAAGACTGACCATCCATGTCTTGCAGGAGCAACAACTAGACCGGACCTTGCAGTGGCAACTTCCTGAGTTCAGACCTTTACCTCTAGACTAGCACTTCAATCATGAGCCCTTATCCTTTTTAGCCCATTACCCTTCAGTATAAATTCCTATGCCTTCTGGGGGGCGTTGTGCTAGTTGGGGGGATGGGGAGTTGTTTCGTTTTTAATTTTTTTTTTCCAATTCAGTAATGCTTTTTCCTTTTTACCCCTGTTGATTGCCTGAAACCAAATTCAGTATGAATAAGAGAGGGAAATATACGACACTGAATTTGGAGGAGAAAATGAAGGTTCTAAGTAGGATTGAAGCGGGACGATCTCTTAAAAGTGTAATGGATGAATTTGGAATCAGTAAATCAACATTTTATGACATTAAAAAGAACAAGAAATTGATTTTGGACTTTGTACTGAAGCAGGACATGCCATTAGTAGGGGCCGAGAAGAGAAAGAGAACAACAGGGGCCAAATATGGTGATGTGGATGATGCAGTCTACATGTGGTATCAACAGAAACGCTCAGCTGGTGTCCCTGTGAGAGGCGTGGAGCTTCAGGCTGCTGCCGAGAGATTTGCACAGTGTTTTGGGCGAACAGACTTCAAAGCTAGCACTGGTTGGCTTTTTAGATTTCGAAATAGGCATGCAATTGGGAACCGAAAAGTATGTGGGGAACAAGTCCTACGTTCAGCTTCAGAAAATGTTGAGCCGTTTCGACAAAAACTGTCCATGCTTATCAAAGAGGAGAAACTGTGTCTTGCTCAGCTGTACAGTGGGGATGAGACTGACCTCTTTTGGAAGTCAATGCCAGAAAATACTCAGGCAAGCAGAAAAGATATCTGCCTGCCAGGGAGGAAAATAAACAAAGAACAATTGTCTGCTCTTTTATGTGCAAATGCAGATGGTACTCATAAGTTAAAGTCAATCATTATTGGAAAATCAAAGCTGCCCAGAAGTGTAAAAGAGGACACATGTACATTACCTGTGATATACAAACCTAGTAAAGATGTTTGGTTCACCAGAGAATCGTTTTCAGAATGGTTTTTTCAAAACTTTGTTCCTGAGGTCAAGCACTTTCAAGTTAATGTTCTAAGATTCCATGAGGAGGATGTCAGGGCCTTGTTACTTCTGGACAATTCTCCAGTTCACCCTTCCACTGAATCACTAACCAGTGAGGATGGTCGAATAAAATGCATGTTCTTTCCCCATGACACTTCAACCTTGATTCAACCAATGAATCAGGGTGTGATCTTGAGCTGCAAACGACTTTATAGGTGGAAGCAGCTTGAGGAGAGTCTTGTAATTTTTGAAGAAAGTGATGATGAGCAAGATAAAGGAGAAAAAGGAGTTTCCAAGATTAAAATCTACAACATAAAAAGTGCAATTTTTAACTGGGCAAAGAGTTGGGATGAAGTAAAACAAATAACCATAGCAAATGCGTGGGAAAATCTTCTTTACAAAAAGGAACCTGAATATGATCTTCAAGGCTTAGAAGATGGGGATTATAGAGAAATTCTTGAGAAATGTGGGGAGTTGGAAACCAAGCTGGATGACGGTAGGGTGTGGTTAAATGGGGATGAAGAAAAGGGCAGCCCCCCGAAAATAAAAGGTGGAATTACAAAGGAAGTTGTTCAAAAAGCGGGAGCTGAGGAGCAGACTGCTGAATTTAAGTTATCTGCTGTAAGAAAGAGTTTGGACTACCTTCTTGACTTTGTTGATGCAACACCTGAGTTTCAAAGGTTCCATGTTACACTGAAAGAGATGCAACAAGAAATAATCAAGAAGCAGTTCCAGAGTAGAATCCATTCTAGAATTGGTAGCTTTTTGAAACGTAGGCCTCATAATATTAAGGATTCCTTCAATATGCCTTCAACTTCTGGTTGTAGTAATTAGATATTGTGTTTAAAGATTTCTGCAGTTATGTAATGATACATGAATTAGACTTGTTGTGAACTGTCATTGTTTTTATCAACTGACCTCACTTTGCACAGCAATGCCCATTTATATTGTTTATACACGATTTGAAAGTAATAAATTTGGGGCTTTTTGATGTATAAATATGTTCATTAATCTATATTTTTTTCTATTTTAGACAAGGACTTGAATAATGAGGAACTATTGTTCCAGATTAAGGTGGAATGGATGTGGGGAAAGCATTAAAGTCTAAATGTATTCACAGCATATAACAAAGAAGCTGTATATATGCTGACTAGTTATTTAAGAAGATAAGGGCAGACTTGGTTTTCAATTTAATGGTATGACATACTCTGCTCTTGTAAATGAGTTACCACCTGTTTAGTGTTTGTTTTCTTCTTATTGTGGAAGTGACATATGCTGATTATAAAAAAGATATTTAAGACAGATAAAAAGCACCCAAATTCTGTCAACTGATGATAGGCTCCCTTAACACTTTGGTATATTTCATGTATTTTAAAAAATAGGTAAGTTACATTGTAAATACAATTTTATATCTTATTGTCTTAACATTTTTGTTACTTATAAAATTAGCATTTGTGAACTACAATGAGGTATCACCTCACACTGGTCAGAATGGCCATCATCAAAAAATCTACAAACAATAAATGCTGGAGAGGGTGTGGAGAAAAGGGAACCATCTTGCACTGTTGGTGGGAATATAAATTGATATAGCCACTATGGAGAACAGTATGGAGGTTCCTTAA
>NC_041227.1:49105517-49147332 GCF_002837175.3 Physeter macrocephalus | reverse complement strand
ATACAGAGTGAAGTAAGTCAGAAAGAGAAAAACAAATACCGTATGCTAACACATATATATGGAATCTAAAAAAAAAGTTCTGAAGAACCTAGGGGCAGGACAGGAATAAAGACACAGACGTAGAGGATGGACTTGAGGACACAGGGAGGGGGAAGGGTAAGCTGGGATGAAGTGAGAGTAACTGACATACATACACTACCAAATGTAAAATAGATAGCTAGTGGGAAGAAGCTGCATAGCACAGGGAGATCAGCTCGTGCTTTGTGACCACCTAGAGGGGTGGGATAGGGAGGGTGTGAGGGAGACACAAAAGGGAGGAGATATGGGGATATATATGTGTATGTATAGCTGATTCACTTTGTTATAAAGCAGAAGTTAACACACCATTGTGAAGCTATTACACTCCAATAAAGATGTTTTTAAAAAGAAAGAAAAAAATAATTAGCATTTGTGGAGACACCTTTCAAGCCTAGCATAGAATGGATTGTGGAAGAAGTTGAGGGGGAATGTCAGATGATCATACTGGACAAGCACTCTACTTCACTGCATTAAACATCTGTTTTTCCCCCAATGGTCATAAAGTCCCAGAATAAATGACTGGCAGTCACACCCTTTTCAAAAGTATTCATTGAGGGAGTTCCCTGGTGGCCCAGTGGTTAGGATTCCAGGTTTTCACTGCCGGTCCGGGGTTCAATCCCTGGTTGGGGAACTGATACTCCGCAAGCTTCGTGGCACAGCAAAACCAAAAAAAGTATTCATTGATTTTGCAAATTTCACGTTGCTAGGCACAGAGTGTGGTGTTGGGCGTTTAGAATTACAAAGAAAAGGAATAGGAACAAACCAGCGTTGGATGTGTAAGAGCTAAGATGAGTACAGAGAAGGCTTTGCGAGTGCTTGGGTGGTAGGGGACATATCTGAGCCGGGCAAGTGTGACTTCTGAGCTGGCCTTTACAGTGTGGGGGAAAGAGGGAGAAGGGCAGTACGGGCAAAGGGGAGCGTTTGCACAGGCTGTTCGGTATGAGAGTGCATCTCCCCTCGGAAGCGGCAAGGTCCCTGGATGGTTGCTGTACGGGCCGCTAGCAGAGAAGAGGAGCAAAGACAAATCGGCCAGATTTTCAGTGCTCTTGGAGGTCATCCTACGATTTTAGACTTCGGGCTGGACCCACGTAAAGTCCTGTCGGCTCTACGTCCTGAAAGTCTCACCTCGTGTCCACTTCTCCCTCCTCACTGCTCGTTTCCTGGTCCAGGCGGCATCACTCTCTGCACCTGTCTCCTTAGTCTCCCGCTCTGCTTTCTCGTCCTCTCCCATCCGTTCCCCGCCCTGTACCCAGACAGAGCTAACACAAAATTGAAGAGGTGCCTCGCGTGCTTAAGAGCTTTCGTGGGCTTCTAGGCCCGCCCTTCCCCGACCCCGAGACGCCCCTTCCCACTTGCCCACCCCCGCCCAGCTCTGTGCTCGCCGCCTGCGGGAACACTAGTGTGGGCCTAGACGCCCGGCCCCGCTGTCGGCCCCGGGTTAGCGCGCGCACCTGCGGACAGGGAAGTTTCGGGGAGTATTGTCGCGCCGCTGGTAACCGCTCGTAACCTCCTGGGTGGAAGGAGAGGGAAACTCTGCGCCGAGGCGCCCGGCCCAACCGCCGGAGTCCTAGCCCGCAGGCGGCGCGAGGCCCGGTCTAGCCGGGGAGGGGCGGGGCCTGCGCGGAGGGTGGGCCTGAGGAGGGGGCGCGCCCCTGCGCAGCCGTGGAGCGCGTGCCCGCGGGCCTCCGGGTGCGGTGCGAGCGTAGGTTCTCCGGGACTGCGGGCGGAGGGCGGCTTTGAAGGGAGACGCTGCAGGTGCGTGCAGCCGGGGCGAGGAGGCTGCCGAGCGCCACCCTCCCCTAGCCGTTGCTCCTCCCGGGCCGGCTTGGGAGCCGTCCTCCATGGGACCAGCCGGTGGGGCACGCGGGCGGTTCTAGCGGCGCGGCGCCCTGTCCCAGATGCCGCCGGAAGCTAAGCTGCGGGACGCGCAGACTCGTTGGCTTTGCCCAAGCCTGAGAAAGGACTGAAGTTTTGGGTTCTAGAAATCATTCCTGAAGATGAGAGCTGCTCCGAGAAACCCAGGCACCTCGCTCTTGTACCAGTGGCTGGGGCAGGATTCCCAAACTTAACCTGGACCCCCTGCCAAGAGAACGAGAAATCCCCTCAAGAGCAGCTTCACCCTCTGAGTGGGGAACCACACCCAGGATTTAGAACGTTTTCCTGCCTGGAGGGAAAGTGGGGATGGAGAGGCAAACACAATTCCTCGTTATGTCCAAAACACACCCAAGGATTTCAGAAACTTCTTAGTATTTTCTTTTCCCATCCTTTCTGCCTGAAGAAATCTATCTCCCTGAAGCAGCTTTGGATCCTGGTGAGTCACCAGTTTTGATTTCTTAACAGAAGCTTCTGGGACATTCAAGGTGTCTCAGTGATGAATTGAGGACATTAACTGGAAGGTTTGTCAGAATTGGGGCGGGGGCTGTGCCATTTTTCATTATCCATTTTGTCATTGTTGAATTCACCTAGACCACTACCTCTACCTCCTAACTGCGTTATTGAGACCTGTAAGTTCTTTCATTACTGCAGTAAAAATTCTTAAAGTGATTTCTGATAGTTTTCCCTGGAAAAAAACTAAACAACTTGGCACTGTTTTAACACTTCCTCTGGTCTCTGGTGGTAAGGGGTTTTGTCGCCATTGATGTCGGGCCTGCTGCTTTTAGTCTGCCTCTGCCAGGCTTCTGCTTACATGTGGTACTGATTCTCCACCCAGGAACCTTTCTGCTGGTCTCATGTGCTACCTTTGCTGCACGGGTGTGTGGCTATTGCTCAGGGTCAGTCCACATCTCCCAGTTCTCCTTTGTACCCATTTGGACTGAAAGGGCAGGGGTCTTTATTGCCCCCAGCATTAGTCTCCCTTTGACGAAAAAGCCTGTTGGAATCTGTTCTGGTTTCTTTTTCAAGAGGACTAATGGAGTAAAAATAACAATGTAAAACATATGTGTGTAGTGTAAAAGTATATATACTTGGCCTTCCCTTGCAGTGCCTTCATGGAACCCTTTAGTAAGGGCCTCTGACCTGCTTTCTGAAATATGACTATAATGATGAAGTCATCAGTCCTGACTGTCAGTAGCAGACTGCTCCCCAGAATTCCTGACAGCGTGCTCTTTTTTTTTTTTTTTGGCTGTGCCACATGGCTTGTGGGATCTTAGTTCCCCAACCAAGGACTGAACCCAGGCCAACTTGCCAGTGAAAGCGCCGAGTCCTAACCACTGGACCACCAGGGAATTCCCCAGCGTGGTCTTACATTGCTCTTACTGCCAGGTACTTAAGAAGAAAGGCATGGTGGTGTGCTGAATTGGGCGCTTGGGATTGACCTGTATATGCTGATGTGTATAAAATTGATGACTAGTAAGAACCTGCAGTATAAAACAAACAAACAAACAAACAAAAAAACAACTAACACTAAACTTTCTTTGGGTTATTTGTATGGAAATATGTTAATATAAATGTTTCAGACATTACATGAAATTTCTAAAAATCTTATATGTTCTGGTATAATGTTATAAGTCATAATTCTAGTTATTACTTTAAAATGTATATCTCAGAAAAAAAAATTTTTTTGTACCCTCCCTTTTGTTCTCTACTTTAAGAATAGTAAATATCCATGTCATCAGAACATCTGTGTATGCTTTCCATATTTATTCACTTTTCTTTATTTTTTAAAATGCCTTACCATTTTTTCTGTATTTATGATTATCTCATGCCTTTTAAGCCATGTAAGCAAGTTGATTTTTTTTAACCATATCCATCTTGTCCCTTGCTCTTTTGAATTTATTTAGTAATACTATAAAGATGAGTGCTGATTTTTTGTGTTTTGTTTTATAATCTTCAATCATTTCCTTAGCTGTGAAATGTTCATGTTCATCACTTTAAGTTGGTTGATCATCTTGTCTCTGAAATGTTAATTTAATTCATACTCTCATTAGTAACTTTTGAGTATGAGCCTCCATTTCTATTTTTCCTTCAGTTGTGTTTTATTTCAAACTTTTTTAATGGTTCTTTCCTCTCTATGTGTGTGTATGTATGTGTGTTGTGTGTGTATGTGTCTTATGTACATAGACATGACATTTTCTCCCATCTTATTTGTACTTAGTGTAGATGACCTTATTTAGGCTGTCTGCATATTTTATAATGCAATTGGTAAAATTTCCTTGTCACTCTATTTCTTATCTGAGAATTATTTTCTTTGTTGGCAAGCCTCAATCCCCCACTTTTGTCTAAAACAAGGGTGGGCAAACTTTATCTGCAAAGAACCAAATAGTGCTGATGTGTATAAAATTGATGACTAGTAAGAACCTGCAGTATAAAACAAACAAACAAAAAGCTACAAAAAAAAAAGGCAATTTGCCAGTTTTATCTACCCACAGGTGGCACAAATAGATGAGTATTTTCTATGTGCCAGGCTCTGTGCTAAGTGTTTTACATGCAATATTTTGTGACATCACCTCATGAAAACAAGGCCAAGAAGAGCTCTGCATGTTACGTTTGTTAGAAGGGGAGTTAGACTGGGGACTGGGTAAAGTCTACTATTGGAAAGCCTTCTTAGTGCCAGGAGTGAACACCTGGGGGTCCTCTTGCTCTGGCTCAAACTGTAGTACTCCAAGTAGGAGCAATGCCAGTTAGACCACATCCTAAGGTCTGTATGGATAGTATTATGGGGGATGAGGGATAAGGATCTTTCTGTAAGTGCTTTCTATTCTCATGAGGTTTACAATCCACATAAGTTGCCATCTTAACCAGAGTGCTTACTAACGTCAACTTTACACCACCCACCCACTTCATGGCATCGGCAGCCACAGTAGCCCTGTCCTGCTCCTACCACTGTCCATTCCACATTAATCTGTTTCAAATCCTCACCTCCCTTCCCTGACCCCGAAGCCCCGCACTACCACTGCCCTCTTGAGGGTAAGAGAATGGTACAGAAATGAGAAACAGATATAAGCAAGGGTGGGGGGCATGCAGGGTTATTTCCTTTACTTAAAAGTGCTATATTTAATAGCCTGTTGCCAATGGAATGTTTTATCTTTTTCTCCCAAAGAACAGCTAGTTAGATATTTTCTTCCAGGGCCAAACCCTGAGATGTTTTCCTAGCATCAGAATTTCCTACTCCTTGAACTCTCCCTGGTATTCTACCTCTTTTCCATAGAAACACACTCCTAGAATTCCTATTCCTGATTCCCCATTCTGAAATGTAATGCTGTCCCCTAATAATTTTGCCCTCTCCTATATCTCCCTCTACTAATGGGCAATAACGCAGTTATATCAGAACCATCTTTTCCTGGGAACCATTTGCTCGACCAAAATAACTTGTCTTTGACGAGCCAGATCTTCCTTTATCTACTTTGCAAGAAAGTAAACATTCTAAACAATCAAAAGACAAATGTTCAGGGCTTCCCTGGTGGCACAGTGGTTAAGAATTCGCCTGCCAACGCAGGGGACACGGGTTCGAGCCCTGGTCCAGGAAGATCCCACATGCCGCGGGGCAACTAAGCCCATGTGCCACAACCACTGAGACTGCGCTCTCGAGCCTGCGAGCCACAACTGCTGAGCCTGCGTGCCACAGCTACTGAAGCCCGCGCACCTAGAGCCCATGCTTCGCAACAAGAGAAACCACCGCAGTGAGAAGCCAGCGCACTGCAATGAAGAGCAGCCCCCACTCGCCTCAACTAGAGAAAGCCCGTGCGCAGCCACGAAAACCCAACGCAGCCAAAAAAAAAAGAATAATTTTTTTAATTAAAAAAAAAAGACAATGTTCACAGCTGTACACTACAGAAGGAAAAAAAAACCTTCTAGAACACCCTTATGACATCACCCCAAGCAGCCACTGGACTTGACCCTTTGTTACCACATAGCAGTCCCAGCCTGGAGCCAGCCAGGGCCACACACTCCCTCCCTCAGCGTGTCTGTTGTCACCTTTGAACCCTCCTTAGCAACCAAGTAAGACCACAAAGAGAAAGCCAGGTCCTCTACCCAAAGCAGGTGGAAGACCGATCAACACTGGAGGCCAAGTCAAAGGCCCTCAATGATGAGTCACACACTCATGTTTCCTGAAGATATTTATTACCATCCAAACATATTTTCAACAGGGAAAGGCATGATTCCTAATTTCCCCAGGATCCACATTTTCAAAGTCTCCCAGGGAACCCATCTTTCATGGAACCCTCTGAGGACTTGATCTTTGCAAAGGGTAAACTAATTAAGACCCCAGTTTCCTCTGCCAATTCCTGGCTGACCTGCAAAATTCCATCTTACTATTTCCCTTAGGTCTCTGGTGCCTTTTTGTTTGAGGTGACAATTACATGCATGACCTGCCAATGAGCCCTACTGTCAGGTCACTGAGGGCACTGTGGTGGGTACCCGGGATTGCTTGTGGCTTCTCAGCCAGGCCTTCAGAAGAGCTGCAACTCACCACCAGTTTTTCGGTGCCTCCAGCTGGTCTCCCAGGAGACCTGGCCCCTCTTCTTTGGTCTCAAGGGCCTCAGGAGCCCAAAAGCTCCTGATGAATGTCCCAAGTGAGGAAGCAATACCAGGAAGTCTGTGGATTCCCAAAGTTGTTGGGATACACACTGGACACAGTAAGGCACCCCAGTCTCAAGTTGGCTAAATATGCTGAGGGGGTAGGTGTGCCCTGAGACTGGAAGAACTTCAGAGGGGATTCCACACTGAGAGGGTCACTTCAAAGACTTGCCATCCTCACTAGTTCCAACAGAATTCCTTTTCAGTTTTACGCTAATCCTTTGCTGCCTCTGCACCTCCCTCACATCGACCCTCCCCTGGTTCCTCTTTGGAGTAATTACCTTAAAGATGCAGATCATGCTGGGTAAGAAATACCAGCTCTTAACAAGAGGCCCCTCTGAATATGCCACCTTATCTGGGCCCAAAAGAAATCCCATTGTTTCTATCCAGTGTGGGTTCTCTGATGACTCATAAGGCGTGAACTCCGAGAAAAGCTTTCTCCACATTCGGAACATTTATAGGGTCTCTCTCCTGTATGGGTTCTCAGATGACGAATCCGATTGGAGCTGTGAGAGAAACTGTCTCCACACTCATGACAGGTATAGGGTTTTTCTCCCGTGTGAATTCTCTGGTGTCTGATTAAGTTGGATCTATGAGAGAAGTTTTCCCCACAGAGGGTACATTTATATGGTTTCTCTCCTGTGTGTGTTCTCTGGTGTCTGGTGAGGTGCATGCCCTGCCGGAAGCTTTTCCCACAAGTTATACACTGAAAGAGTTTCTTCTCTGCCTTGTGGGTCCCATGATTGGCAAGAAAGAGGGTGCTGTCACTCACTGCTTCCCCACACTCAGAGAAGGGGTACAGCTTCTCTTTCTCGTGAGTTCTTTCGTGAATGACAAGGTGAGAACTGCGAGAGAAACTTTTCCCACACTCGGAACACTTATAAGGTCTCTCTCCTGTGTGAATTCTCTGGTGCCTAAGGAGGTTGGAACTGTGAGCAAAGATCTCCCCGCACTCAGGGCACTTGTAGGGCTTTTCACCTGTGTGCGTTCTCTGGTGCCTGTGGAGGTTGGAGTTGCAAGAGAAGCTCTTTCCACACTCGTTACACTGATAGGGCTTCTCACCTGTGTGGGTACGCTGATGCCGAGTCAGGTGGGTATTCTGACTGAAGCTTTTTCCACACTCGAGGCACTTATGGGCCTCCTCTCCCAAGTGTGCTCTGTGTAGTGACAAAAAGTGGGGATTCCCGCCAAAGATTTCAGCGCACCCCACACCCATACACAGTCTTTCTGCTGCATGTATTCTCTGGTGCCTAATCAGGTTCGAGTTGTTAGAGAAATTTTTGCCACACAAGGGACATAAATGGAGCTTCTTCGGCTGCAGTTCCTTTGGCCGCCCCAGTTCTCTGCAACTTGTGGCCCCCACTAAGGACTGCTCCATCCGAACCACTGGGGGAGGCTCCCAATGCTCTTCTGCCCTGTCACGAGGCCTTCCCTGCTCAGGACTCCAGGGTACCTCCCCTCCGGCCTGGCCAGGCAGCAGCGCCCGAGGGTGGATGCTCTCAGGGCAAACGGACCGAGCACTTTCTTCCAGGTTGTCAAACTTCTCTTCCCCTGGAAGATCGAGAAACCAAACCCGTGTTATTTCTACACCAGAGAAAAGGAAATCCCATGTGTGCTACTGCCTGTAGGTCAAAGTCCAGAAGGGCTGGCTCTACCTCAGTTTCCCATCTTCCTCATATAGGTAAAGCACCGTAGACAGGCATCCACATAAGGGGTGGGGCCATCACTCAGGAATCAGAGCTCAAACCAGTCTTGAATTCCCTTGTAGGGGCCCTGACCTCCCTCTCCAACTGAGCCTCTGGCTTCTGCCCTTGGGGAATGGGTGAGATGGAGCAGGACTGGGACTAGGGTGGGCAAATGAGCCCAGGAGTGAATGCCTCCTTACACTTTGCACCCTGGGTACCTCGCCTGCCATCACTGGGATGGAAGTGGGCAGTGGGGACACTGGAAGAATGTACCTCCCTGGCAGTGGTGATGGGCTAGCCTTACACCAAGACCCTCAAACGCCTCATTCCCAACAGTGGGAGGCTAGCTGCACAGGCTGCTCAACTGTGTTTCTTACCTGGAGCTGGGCTCCTGGGGCTCAGGCCCTCCTTGCAAGTCTGGACACTGGGATCCCAGGGCTTTCCTTCTTGTTCCACCTGGGTGCTCAGGGCCTCCTGACTGGGAACCTGAGACTCTGTTCACAATGAAAGAAAAGGATTTCTATGTCACCATTTTCCTCTACCAGGCAGGGCAAACAAAGACAGTCTTGTTCCCTGCCTTCAGTGAATGGATACAGAAATCTGACAGCAATTACTTGGAACATACACTAAACTCTTCCCACTGGTTACCCCTAGAGAAAGAAATTAGAGGAAGGAGACTGTGGCTTTTTCTTTTTACACTTTTGTAGTACTTGGGATTTTTTGCAATGAGAATGTAAAACTTTTGTAATTAAAACAACAATCAAACAAATAAACATGGTCAGGGTGGTCAGTTCCTTGAGGAATCAGTTTAATACTGTGAAAGAGCCTTGACTCTTATGGATACATAAAAAATAGATCTAAGTTTGACTGGGCAACTCCAGAAGGAGAAAATGTAATATGATGGACAATCAGAAAAGGACCTGGGACTCTAAGAGGACCCTGAGATTAAAACCCAAAAGTGCCACCCTGTGCTGTGCTCACTCCAACTCCAGCAAACAAGGACTTTAAAAAGTTTAGTTTCAAGAACTTGTGATCCGAACTCTTCCTATTTAGCACTCACTGAAACAGCTGTGCTCAACTTAGGGCACCAAGCCACAGCACAGTGACAGAAAACCTGGAGAAGGGCCCCGTGAAGGCAACCAAACACAGCAGTGACCCCCTTGCAAAATTAGTGCAAGTGAGATGATAACTGTGCTTCTCTTTACGAAAACCTCATGTATGAAAACAAAGTGCAGGGCTTCCCTGGTGGCGCAGTGGTTGCGCGTCCGCCTGCCGATGCAGGGGAACCGGGTTCGCGCCCCGGTCTGGGAAGATCCCACATGCCGCGGAGCGGCTGGGCCCGTGAGCCATGGCCGCTGGGCCTGCGCGTCCGGAGCCTGTGCTCCGCAACGGGAGAGGAGCCTGTGCTCCGCAACGGGAGAGGCCACAGCAGAGGGGGGCCCCCATACCACAAAAAAAAAAAAAAAAAAAAAAAAAAAGAGAAATGAAAACAAAGTGCAGTGTGACTCTTCTACCGGGTGTGCATCAACATAGCTATAATGGTAACATACACAATCCTGTTTTATGTTGTTTTTTAAGACTCCTCCCAACTTTTTATTATGAGAATTTTCATACATGCATAAAAAATGAAGGAATTATACAATACCCACATACTCTCCACCTAAATCCAACTATCAGTTTTTGGTCATATTTCACAAACCTCATTTTTAATCTCTGCATAATAGTTCAACACGTAGATGCATCTTAATTTATATCTAACTTACTTAGACCCTGTTTTAGATAGATATCATTTCCAAATTTCCACAAAGCCTTCCCTCTTCCTGAATTCTTAAGGACTGGGACAGCCACTGAGCTGGAATGTTGATGCCAGTGCCCCTGAAATTTGTGCCTCTGGGGAAGAGCCCAGAAATACTAATGGAGCATAGAAAACATAAGTGAGGTCAGAAGAATAAGCATTTTGAACTTGCAAGGCATCAAGAACTTAGAGCCCTATAGCATCCTGTGATCTGTGTGTGAGGGATGGGAAGTGGGGAGGGGGTGGGCACCATCGGATTTGACTTGTTCTGCCTTAGGAAGTTCATTATGGCTCAGACTCCCCGCCCTCAGCCCTGGGCCCTGAAGTGTGCCAACTGTGGCACCTGGCAAATATTTAAGTGATCTTAGTCCAAGGGACTTTAGACAAAGGCAGGTCGTCTGGCTAAACTCAAACTTATACCTGGGAGGTGAGCACCTAAGGGACAGGACCCTGGTCAGAAATGGCTCAACCTTCATCCCTGGAAAAGAAGTCCTTACCCAGTGAGTCCACATTCTCATAACTCTCCTGCACCGTGTCCTGGGAGAGGGCCCTCTTACTAGGATGCTGATGCCCCCACTCCTCCTGGGAGATGTACATAGCCACGTCCTCTAAGCTCTCAGGCAACTGAAACAGCACAAGATCGCCTTTAGGCCCTGAGGCACCAAGAACAATTCAAGCAGAGTCATGGGTTAAAGGGGCAAAACCCAGGTGTGCTGAGGACACATTTCATGGGGAAGAAGGGGGAGGCCTACAAGTGAGGTGTGGAGGACAAATAAAGAAGGTGGGGGAGATGCATGTGGTGAGGTAGAAAGGATCCTCTCCAAGTGGCAAAAGGAACCCACCCCCACAAGAGCAACTGCGGGGAGACAATGGGAACTTCCACATCACCTGGGGCCCAGTCAGCTCCTTGTCTTCCATGTTTCCTTCGGGAGGAAAGAGAGAAAGCCAGGGAGCAGATAATGCTGAAGGTGACAGAAATTATGATGAGAACGCATTCCTAATTCTTGGCAACCCAAGGATTATCACAGCACAGTATCCATTCCCCAACACCCAGTCTCTGCTCTGAGGATCGAACACTGAACAAAAGAAGGCAACCGAGAAATAATAAAGCGATATTCAAAACAACAGAGTACCAGCAGTCTTCCCTGCTGGCCCAAGCATTAAAGCCCTCAATCATTCACTGAGCTAAATGTCTCCGTTCTGCATACAAAAGGGCTTACTAAGAGATCCCCCTCCCTCCACCCACCCCAAGAGGAATCCAAACCACTTCTAGGTCTTTCATGCCACATCTGGAAACCCTCAGGTCAGAAATGCCCCCTCCTTGGCAGCCATGCTGCAATCTCCTGGTGTCAGGGGCAACCCCAAAGCCCCTCCTCCCTCCCACTTGCCCAGAGAACTGTTCCTCACCCCTCTCCTTTACAGTCTGGGGATCCCTTTTGGGGCTGGGGCCTAGCAGCTCCTGCAGCCTGCGGCCAGGGCTTCGCTCAGTCTCCATTGGCTCCAGCTTGAAGCTCGGTGACTCTCGTGCTGTTTCCAGAGGCAAAGGCTCCTCCAAAAGCACTTCTGTTCCCCGCCCATGGTTTGTCACCTGGGAACCAACCCACATCACTCACCATCACAACAGGGCCCGAAAGGAAGGGAAATTAGTACAGAATTCTGAGGGCAAGCCTTCAACGGAGAACCACTGGCAATCCCTTTGGACCCACCAAGAGAGAAGAATGGTTTACACTAAAACCAAACTTTTCTGACCCCATGTACACCTGAGAAAATGTGTGTGAGGGGTGGGGGGAGTTCACTTCCAGTGCACACCTTCCCCACACAGCTCTTCTGACACACCTCACTCCCTCTCGCTTTCCCCCACCTTTTCAAGATGCGTCCATTCCTGACTACTGGGTAAGTTAAACCTGGGTGGCCCTGGGGCAAGTGGCCTAAGAGATTCAGTGCCAGTTTTTTAAGTCCTATTAACTGCCACCCAGCTTTGGAGAGATTAGACTGCTGACTGTAATATAACAATAGCTAACAGCTATTAAGCACTAACTGTAAACCAGTGGTGTGATCAAAACGACATCCTGCTCTAATGCTCAAAGCAACCCTAGAGAGGTATTTTACCATTCTCATTTTACCAAATCTGAGGCCCAAAGAAATTAAGTAACTTGCCCAAAGTCCCAAACTAGTACGAAGCAGAGTGAGTATTTGAACCTAGCGAGCTAACTCCTGGGCTCACACTAATGCAGACACACTGCCTCCATGTGGAAACATGGCACTCTTCACTTCTCGCTCTGTCCACCTGGGGAAAATCTGGAGAATGAAAGTTCCTCGCTAAACTACAAAAAGGCTTCTTGCCCACCTAAGGTCTACTCAGGAAAACCAAGTAAATTCGTAGGGGTAACTGGGCCAACGCGATGTCCCAGTCCTCAGGGTCAAACAAACCGCAAATAAAACAGCTCTTTCTCTCACCTGTTGCCTCAGTCTCCCAAGCTCTTTCTGCATATCTTCCACCAGAGTCACCGCTTCCTCGCCGCTCTCCGGATGCAGCTCCTGCACCCTGCTCTGGATCTCCTGGGGCAGGATGGTCAGAAACTGCTCCAGCACCAACACCTCCAGGATCTGCTCCTTCGTACGCATTTCAGGCCGCAGCCACCCATGGCAAAGCTCCTGGAGCCGACTGAGGGCTTCCCGGGGCCCAGCGGCCTCTTGGAAGCGGAACCGTCTGAAGCGCTGATGGGAGGCCTCCGGGCTGGGTCCTGGGTCTGTCGGGGGCAGCTCCTGGCTCCAGGCGCAGTCCTCCTCCAGTTTCACTATCAGGAGCCCTTCCCGGTCCTGGAAGCCCGGACCCGACGCCATCTTCAGGTCCCCACACCGCCTTGGCCCCGAAACCAGCTGCGCCCAGTTAGGAAGGCGCCCCGGGCCTCGCGCAAGGATGGCGGGCGTCCACAAGAGCCGGGGGCCCCGAAGCCCCAAATCCCGGCCGAGGAGCCCGGCTACAGGGGAGGCGCAGCCGGCTCCGCCGCCTCGGCGTCAGTCGTTTGCGGGCGCCGCCGCACCACCCCCTGGCCCGCCCCCGCCAGGACCGCCCCAGGGCAGGACCTAAGCACCGCGCTTTCCCCCTTGCCGCGGACTCACGCAGGACTCGAAGCTCTGCTCCCACGCCGGAAGTCTCAGAGCGCGTTAGGCGTCAACAACCAACGGCGCCTGCTCCGGACCAACTTCCCGGTCACGTTCCGAGAACTATAGCGCCCATTGGGTCAGGTCTCGCCACACACTCACCGCTGACCAACCAGAAGAAAAGATTTGCCTACAGGGGCGGGACGAGCGAAGGGCCAATTGGGGACGAGAGGCGGGGCCATCGGTCGAGCTCCGGGATCTCAGAAACCCCTGCGAGCCGGAATCCGTAGGTTAGTGGAAATTAAGCCCAAATCGGTTGTGATCGGCGGACTACCAGGGTCAGAATCCCTCGGAAAGCTGACTGAAGTGCAGATCTCCGAGTCACGCGAGATCCTGTGCCTCTGAGTGTCAGGGTGGGGCCCGAAAATCTGAATTGTTAACAAGCTCCTCCACAGACAAGTGGAAAAATTCTTCCCCCACAGACAAATTTGAGAATCGCTGTCCGGGTCAAAACGGATTTCAAGGTGGTCCCCACCCGGCTGCAGTTGGGCGGAGCTGCAGGAGAGGGTCCACCCGCCCGGGCAGCCTCCGAGGCATTTGAGCCAGGGTCCACTCGGCCGCCTGCTCGGCGCCTGGGAGAGGCGGAGAAGAGTGGGCCCCGGCTGGGTCAGCGCCGCCGCAGGGCCTGCGGAGAGATGCTGTAGGCAGCGCGGATCGCGCCTGCGCCCTTGAGGTGCTGGCGCTGCGGGGCCAGGTGCGGAGACCGTCAGTGGGGAGAGTGGGCTTGTGGCACGTGGCGCTCTCATGTCCGCCCAGGGTCCGGCTGCAGGCAGCTGGACGTCCCCCAGGGCCTCTGCGGACCCAGCCCGCACCACCGGCTTCCGATTTTAAACTTGCCGGGGGCGTGCCTTTTATTGTCCAGCCCTGAGGGGGCGAGATCCTTGTTCATCTCCCTCCTTGGTCCGCCATGAAATTTCATCGTGAGGGGCAAATGGAAGGAAACCCGGAGGGTCGATTCCCTGGCCGGCGCAGTCGAGGCTTTGTGCTGGTGAGGGGAGGGCTGCCCAGCTGTGAGACACGGCCCAGGTCGGCCCACCTCCTCCATTCCCGCCAGCGACGGTCAGGCCCATGGTCTCAGGAGATAAAAGGGTCGTGGGGTTGAATCATGACAAACAGTAATCGTTTATTGAGCGCCTGCTTACATGCAACTGGATCGTCACAGCACACAAAATTGTAGGAACGAGACGCTATTATCATCCCCCTGTTACAGAGTGTCAGTTAAGTCACTTGCCCAGGATCACTTTAGTCTGTCGCTAAAGCCATGATGGTAAAGGGTGATGTGGGGACGGAGAGGGTCAACTTTCAATGACGGGGTGTTAAGAGTCCTGAGTACTGTGTTTTGTTTTTTTGTTTCACTTGTCTACTCAAAAAAAGAAATGCACAACGTGAGAGTTGTGAGTTAAGTTTTATTTGGGTCAAAATGAGGACTGAAGCCCAGAAGACAGCGTACCAGATAGCTCTGAGAAACTGCTCCAAAGAGTCAGGGGGGAAGGTCAGTATGTAAATGATTTTGGTGAAGGGGGAGTACATGCAATCAAGCACATAGTTTTTACAGAAGGTTTCTGCTAGTCTCGTGTAGGTTACTGCTAGTCACCATGAAGGATTTTAGTGCTTTTCTAGATATGAGGAGATACAAGAATTGGGCTCATAAAATTGGCTCCTGAAAATATCTAACTATCTGAAGACCTGTTCTGCCAGTTTTTCCCAGAGCACAGAGTACCTCATTTCAGCTCTCCACCCTGAACTCCTTTCAAGGGGTGTTGAAAGTCAGCAGCTGCAGCAGCACGATTTAATCTTTGTAGAGGTAGATGGCAAGTGCCAATGGAAAATGCCAATTTGTAGTTGACACCCTCCAGAGAAAAGGTCCACCAGCTGTTGTGGCAAATTCAGACCCAGAGGCCTCACCCCACACAGGCTGCTGCGGTTCCATTTCAGAAAGCCTTGTTGAGACGTGTGACCTCAGAGTCCTGTAAGACCATTTTTTTCATGTTTTAGATCTTCATATTTCAGGAGAAAATAGATTCTAACCTAATAACCACCTCTCTGGCATTTACTATGTCATCTCAGATCAGTTATTCAATCTCACTAAGCCTCAAACCTCAGTTCTTTCACCTGTTTTGAGGGGATAATACTATACCCACCTTATAACACTGGGTGAGGATTAACCGGTCTAACATATGTAGGATGCTTAGAATCATACCTGGCATTTAGTATGAACTCAATATTAGCTGTTACTAATGCACAGCAAATTCCTGAAGGCTTACCCTATCTCACAGAAAAGCCACTCGGATTATTATTGCAGGATGTGGGGCATGGGAATGTTTGCAAAACTACACATACCTTGAGATGGTAAGAATGAAGGATAAACCAATTTGCTATCTAAGTTCCTTTTGATTTTATGTTATTAACAGGTACTTAAAGCTAGATAGACTTTCAGAGTTATTCAGAATTACTGATAGTATTCCTTCATTTCTTTGAGGCCTATCTATATTCAGGCAGAGAAAATAACTTTTACAAATGGTATTTTATAGTCAAATACCAATTTGACTGGGAGTGGTGTTACAGGCCAGCAGAACTATAGGGGTTTATTTGGGGCAGGAGTTCTTAACCTAGGGTCTAGAAATTCTAGAGCAGCAGTTCTAAGTACAATAGAACTTACTGTGATGGTGGCTACTGAGCACTTAAAATGCAGCTAGTGTTGCTAAGACCCACTAGGTAGTGGCTACCATCAACACAGTTCTAGAGGGTCACATGGGTGGATCTGGAGATTTTGTAAACCTTTTGATATTGTACACAAAACTGGATGTGTACATGTATTTTCTAGGAAGTGGATCCATGGCTTTCATTAAGTTCTCTAAATGATGAAAAAGATTAAACCCACTACTTTAAGACTGGGTGAAATGTAAGTTAATGCAAGTAAGTATGCCCTCTGGTAGCCACTGTTGATTTCACATTCTTATACAGTTGACCCTTGAACAATGCAGTGGGGGTTTGGGGCGCTAACCCTCTGCACATTGGAAAATTCATCTGTAACTTTACAGTTGGCCTTCCATATCTGTGGTTCTGCATCCACGGATTCAACCACCAGTGGGTTGTGTAGTACTGTAATATGTATTTATTGAAAAATTTCCATGTGTAAGTGGACTCACGCAGTTCAAACCCATGTTGTACAAGTCAACTGTATTTTCTTGTCCTTAGCTATCGGTGGCTCCCTATTATGTAGAAGAAAAAACAATTTTGAATTTCAGATTAAAAAAACCCTACTACTGGGCTTCCCTGGTGGCGCAGCGGTTGCGCGTCCGCCTGCCGATGCAGGGGAACTGGGTTCGCGCCCCGGTCTGGGAGGATCCCACATGCCGCGGAGTGGCTGGGCCCGTGAGCCATGGCCGCTGAGCCTGCGCGTCCGGAGCCTGTGCTCCGCAACGGGCGAGGCCACAGCAGAGGGAGGCCCGCATACCACAAAAAAAAAAAAAAAAAACCCTACTACTCCTGGTCTTAGTTCTCTTGGGTACTAAATTCTGTCTCTAGAGCTACTTTCAGTCCTTACCTGAGTCTTATAGATTCCCTTGCACTCAAGGGGCGGGGTGTAGCTGTCTGTGCCTGGTTTTCAAAATGACATTTGATGAAATCTGCAGCGTTAAGAATTTCACATCTGTGCTCTTTGGCGTAGGAGCAAATAAGCAGCTCCTGTCATTCTGAAATGCTTTTCCTGACTCTCATCTTAGGATATCCTGGCCTCCAGGTTTCTGCCACCCTAAGACTTTGCTATTTGCCACTCTCCCCAGTTTTGGTTTCTTCCCACTGTACTTGACTACAGTTTTCCTGTGATCTATGGCTTCAGGTTTGCTTTTACCTGTAACACATTACTCTTTGATCCCACAGTTAGCTTTGAAATCCAAACATAAACAAAACAGTGACTTTAAGCGGCATTTCATTTGAAACATTTTCTTTTTTAAACAATTTTTTTAAAGGAATGAACTGTTTTTTAAAAAATTTATTATTTATTTATTTATTATCTTAGTTATGGCATGTGGGATCTTTAGCTGTGGCATGCATGCAGGATCTAGTTCCCCAACCAGGGATCGAACCCTGGCCCCCTGCACTGGGAGCGCAGAGTCTTACCCACTGGACTACCAGGGAAGTCCCGAAAGACATTTTTTTTAAAATTGATCTGAAATATATTGCCCTTTCTCCATGAAAATATAAGGCATTTTGATAAAATGTTCTGGAATTTAGATTATCCTTCAGATTAACGTTAAACTAACTTGCTAATGTTGTTCGGTAACGTTAACATTTAAACATTTTCCTCTATTTGGATCTTAAATCACTATTTATCAACTCACATTTTACTGCAGAACAGTAAAGTTTGTTAGATGTGAGGAAGGAGAGGAAGGGACACAGAAAAAGGGTACAAACCATAACTGCTCTCAGTGAGAAAAGGAGTGGTAGGACATGGTAGGAAATAGAGCTGGAGAAAATTTTACTAGTTGTCCTTAGATTGCCAGAAACACTGTTAGATAGTTGTTTTGGTTAATTTCAAGATAATCCACTTCTAGACTTCAGCTGAAACATATAAAGACATTTTTTGCTGGTCACCAACCAACCCAGTTCAGATACCAATTTTTATTTGAAAATCTCTTAACTGAAAATAATCCAGGACATAGTTCCAAAACTCCCACTTTTACCTCTCTCTCTTTTCTTGGGACTCAATAAGAGAATGTTTCTCAGCCTTAAAAGAGTCAGAATTTTAGTAAAATTACTTTACAGTTTAGTCCTAAGTTAGATAATTCTATTATCAAAATATTCAAAAGATAATATAAAGATAATTTAGTTTATTGACTTTAACACAGAATTCACTGCTCTTCCATAGACTGGAGGACGATGGCCTTAATTAACCACAAAAGGAGCCTTCTCCTCATTTTAGTTTTGTCCTAATGTTGAAAAACTGCCTGACAGAAGTTCCAGGTGAAATAATCCTAACTGAAAACAGAACTAGATATAGAGAGGCTGTCTGCCCCAGAAATCAGTCTGAATTCAGAAAAACCAGTGGTGACCCAAACTAACATGCCTCCTGTCATGGCCAAGATATCCAGTACCAAAGCTGGCCTGAGCTTCCCTGTGGAGCACAGAGAAGAGTCACGGGTGAAGAAATTGCAGGATTGCAAAGAAATCCTTCCAAAGAAATGAAACAATGATTTGACTTCAAGATAGTTGGGTTTTCAAGGAAAGAAAATTTCAGTCTTAATTGGAGCAAAAAGCTTTGGGATCTACTTAAGAGTTTCTATCATCCCATGACTGGTTTAGCACAACTCTTTCCCCCACTCTCTTTCTCCGTGGAATAGTGTGACATGTTCAACTTCTGTTTCTTCTCTCAGATTTTGAGATCAGGAGAGAAAATGAAGACGTTTCTTCAAAGCAGAAAAAAAACCTTGAACTCTGCATCCCTTCGTTGTTACTTTAGAGGGGGATGTTTCCCATGGTTCTATTTTACCAAAAAAAAAAAAAAAAAAGACTAAAAACATTTAGAAAGTCAGAGGAAATGTTTGAATATTAACATTACCAAAAAATATTAGGAAGTTAGTTTGGTTAACGTTAATCCAAAGGAAAGTCAGTGCTAAATCCCCAGACTTAGCAGAGCTTATAGATCATCATAACCGCTCTATAGAGAGAGAACCCTAAGAGCTCCAACGTGGAAGAACCTCTCGGCATTAGACCTACTGAGCACCAGAGGACTCATTCAGGAGAGGAGCCTCACAAATGCCCTGGCTGTGAGAGAAGCTTTCTTCATTCAGACCTTTATAGATACCGACGTCTCCACAAAGGAGAGAGACCCCATGAATGCACCATACTTTATGAAAAGCAATCTGACAGTGTGTTTTAAGAATCTTAAAATATTTCTCCTCTTTTATCAATCAGTTTCACATCTGAGAAACAATTCTGAAGGGAAAAAACAAAATAAAACAGAATTGCAACAATAAAAATAAAGTCCATGGGCCTCCCTGTTGGCGCAGTGGATATGAATCTGCCTGCCAATGCAGGGGACACAGGTTCGATCCCTGGTCCGGGAAGATCCCACATGCCGCGGAGCAACTAAGCCCGTGCGCCACAACTACCGAGCCTGCGCTCTAGAGCCTGCGAGCCACAACTACTGAAGCCCGAGTGCCTAGATCCTGTGCTCTGCAACAAGAGAAGCCACCGCAATGAGAAGCCCGCGCAACACAATGAAGAGTAGCCCCCGCTCGCCGCAACTAGAGAAAGCCCACGCGCAGCAACGAAGACCCAACGCAGCCAAAAATATAAATAAACAAGTAAAAGTCTTTACACAAACATCCACCCACACAGACAGAACCTCCAATGGTGCCTCACTGCCCTGATAATAAAGCACAGATTCCTCAACAAGGCTGCAAAAACCTTCATGGTGCAGGCCCTGAATTGTGGCAACAAGCACTGCAGTTGACTCCTGCCCCCTCCCCAAGTCAGAATTACTTTCTTTTGGGCTCCCTCAGTGCTTTGTTTAGAGATCATTTTTAGCACTTAACACAGTTCTTCTTAGCTGGGAGGATTAACTGCAATCATACTATGACCTGTGTCCTCCCCTGCCCTTCCAATATACATACATCAACATCACACACATGACTAGAGTTTTACAAGATCGAGAAAAGCAGTAATTCATTTCTTTATCCCTTAAAGTACCCTGTACATACTAAACATTAATAAATGTTTGTAGCTTTGAATTAAGAGATGTAAAATAGCTCTTGGAAACTAAGAACATGGAACATTGCATAGATATGCCTTATAACTTTTGAGCATTTTGAAAAGATAAGGGCAAAAAACAGTGCCCACCTCATAAGTACTATAAAGGTTAATGAAATATATTTAAATGCAGGCTCTAAACAAAATAAACTTTCAATAAATATCAATATATTTTATTTCTAGTCTTTGTTGTTTAATGGTAAAAGTGTTTAAGGCTATGAGTTTTCCAGTAAGTGCAGCTTTAGGTACATCCCATAATTTCTATCTAAAATATTCTCCTTATTGATGATTTCAAAAGTTTGTCATTACAGTTTTCATATTTCCTTCCTTCCTTCCTTCCTTCCCTCCCTCCCTCCCTCCCTCCCTCCCTCCTTCCTTTCTTTCTTTCCCCATGCAGCTTGTGGGATCTTAGTTCCCCAACCACTGGACTGCCAAGGAATTCCCATCATTGCAGTTTTTATTATTTCCTCTTTAAGCCAAGAGTTGGTCAGCTGGTCAAGCTGGTCAAGAGAGTTTTCCTCTAAAAAAAATTTTTTTTTACCGCATTGATTAGAAAATGAGATTCATTCTATTTCTTTTTCTCTTCTTTTTTTTTTTTTTTGCATTATGTGGGCCTCTCACTGTTGTGGCCTCTCCCGTTGCGGAGCACAGGCTCCAGACGCGCAGGCTCCACGGCATGTGGGATCTTCCCGGACCGGGGCACGAACCCGTGTCCCCTGCATCGGCAGGCGGGCCCCCAACCACTGCGCCACCAGGGAAGCCCTCTATTTCTTCTTTGAAAAGTTCATTTTGGCTTTCCTGCGGACTTATATTTAATAAAGTGTGTTAATTATCCCCTAAAGCCCTAGAAAACAAGGGTTCTATCTATAGGACAAAATCTAGAATAGTCTTGGACCTCTCAAGTATTTTTATATCTTTGGAAGCATCTTTGGTGCTGTGTGAAGGGGAAGTGAGATGGAGGAGTTTAAGTTGCTTCCCAATTCTGCCTTCTGTTTTTTTGTTTTGTTTTGTTTTTTAGCTTCCTCTTCCCTTGCTAAGGGGTTTTAAAAACAAACAACAAACAAAAAACTACTGTATGGATCTTTTTTTTTTTTGGATGGGCCATGTGGCTTATGGGATCTTAGTTCCCTGACCTGGGATCAAACCCAGGCCCTCAGCAGTGAAAGCATAGAGTCCTAACCACTGGACCACTAGGGAACTCCCTGTATGGATTTTATATAGCAATTGTTAATCACTGCCTAACTATTAAAGCTGGCAGTAAAAATAGGATACTAAAGGACCTAGGAGAGGCTCATCCCCTTCTCTAGCTGAGACAGTCCTCCTTAAGATGCCATGTTTTTTGTCTCTTGAAAGCAGAGAAATCCTGCAGAGGCCACTTTAAGATTTTTTTTCAATTGTGACTTTCCAGAATCTGCAGTAATTCTTTCACAGTGTATTGAGGATGTTTTATCGGCTAAAATCAAGGAAGTCAAGAAATAGACTGGTGAATCCACCTCCAAGGGGCTCACAGTATGGTAGGGAGTGAGATACAGTACACTTTGTCCTGCTTACCTAGTCATTTTCACATTCCCAAAAAAACATCCTAAGGGCCCTCCAGGAAACTTCATGATCTTTAATTCTTTTTTTTAAATATTTATTTACTTATTTGGCTGTGCTGGGTCTTAGTTGCAGCATGCAGGATCTAGTTCCCTGACCAGGGATCGAACCCAGGCCCCCTGCACTGGGAGCACAGAGCCTTAGCCACTGGACCATCAGGGAAGTCCCCCATGATCTTTAATTCTGAAATGAGTACCCACTGTGAAATCCTCTCACATTTCTAGCCTAGTGATTTGGGCAGAATAATCTCAGAAACACCCAAAGCTCAGACTTAAGCCTCCAGGCTTGGCTCCCAGCTTCCTCTCAAGTCCCCTGTAAAGATGTAGAATGGGGTGGGAAGGGAAGCTCAGCTATTGGCCTCTCCTTAGCACTTATAATCAGTTTACTCAGCCCCTAAATCTGGGCATTTTAACAACTGGAATGAGGGAAATTCTCCCCAGAATGATACAGGTTAGCATCCGTCCTGTCTTTTCCAGTTGTCAAGACCTCCCAGAGGTCTAGCAAAGCCTATCTCCACATTTTTAAGGCTCCTAAAAAATTAAAATATTATTAAAATTGTGATATATTTTACGTATTTGCATTTAGCATCTTTAACACTCAACACAAGAATACGACTTGGGTGTTCTGCTGGAGATAACTTCAAAAATCTAAAATTTGAGGCCCTGGGACTTCCCTGGAGGTCCAGTGGTTAAGAATCCACGTTTCCAATGCAAAGGGCACAGGTTTGATCCCTGGTAGGGGAACTAAAATCCCACATGCTGCGAGGCCAAGAAAAAATAAATTAAAACTTGAGGCCTTTCATAAAGGTGAGACCATACCAAATGGCCCCAGGAGAGGCCTATCCATCCCTATTTTGCATTTTATATTAACTGGGGCTTCTCCTAAGGGGGAGGGAGAGTGAAGGGCAGCAGCAAAGAACTAGCGGCCCTCACCTTGGTCTGGAGTGGGGCATACTTCCATTGCCCTAACTCCCCAGAAATACAGTTCATCCTGGACAGGGTGGCACTCCTCCTCTAAGATGTTCCTCTCAGGGTCCTCCAAATGCTAGAGAGCCCCCAACAATGACCAAGGCAAGGTGGTAAAAGGCCTTGCAGCTTCCATCTTGTTGGCTAGGAGAACTCGCTCTAGAAGGCCATGAAAGACATCTGACTACCCTGCCAGCAATACAAATAGATGGTCCAGAGATGCGTTGTTTCTTATAAAATAGAAATAACAAAGTCAAGCAAATAGACACCATAACATTAATTATGACTGTGGTTACATAGGTATTTATGTTCTATGTATTTGAACTAGTTCATTAAAAATATATCTGTCTCCAAGGAAAGAGGCATAATGGCAAGATTAGCAAGGTTATCCCAGGCAATCTCGCTGTTGGTTTGAAGCAGGGCTTGCACTCCAGCCTCAAGAAAAACTCTCTTCCAGAAAGGAGAGGAAGAAAGTTGTAGGTTCTGCTAAGGCGAAGGTGCAGGAGAACACAAGGGGCAGGAAGGGACCTGGGGCCTTGGCCCTGACAGGTCTTCCTGTTGGTTCTGCATGCTCTGAGATGCTGGGAGTATGCCTTGAACCTTTGCATTTTTATTTTCAAGACCTTGCTGGCAGAAAAATGAGCCACTAACCTGAGTCTTCTTCCCAAAGGCTCCACTCTGTGTTCTTCTCCCAGAAACTCAGGGTTTGCCAAAATCCCTGGGGGTCTATCAGGCAACTCCAATGGGGTAGAGCTTCCCCTGGAACGTAAATAGGCAGCTTGTAGGATTTATGTTATTCCCCAAAGTGCTGTTTTCTGTCCTTAGAGACATTTTTTTCAACAAGGTCCGTAAGCAAAGGACTTACAGGGTAAAAATCAGACGAGCACAGGCAGAACCTGCTCACAAGTTGTTTTATCCTTGCAGCTGGCTGTAGCAAGGTGGTGAAAGATGCCACCTCCTTAATTATAAAGTCAAAGGGGGGCTCCATGGGGAACAGGAGTCATCCCTGGAAAGGGAGGACCCAGCCTTTTACCATCAGTCAAGGCTTCTCAAGGCTTCCTGCAATTCCATGACCAGGTCCACACAGCCGATCCACTGCTTTGCCAACAATGATCACTGGCTGATGTGCTAAGGCGCTGCTTCTGGAAACTACTGGTACTGGAATAGTTATAATCTAGACCAGTGCTTCACAGCCATGTGCACATTGGAATCACCTGGGGAGCTTTAAAAAAAACCCTCTGATGCCTGGTGTGTCTTAAGTCTATTAGAGCTTCCAAAACAAAATTCCACATCCTTGGTAGCTTAGAAACAACAGAAATTTCCCACCATTCTGGAAGCTGGCAGTCCAAGATCAGGGTGCCAGTATGGTCAAGGGAGTGTCCTCTTCCAGGTTGCAGACTGCCAACCTCTGTGTCCTCAAATGGTGAAAGGGGTAGGGAGCTCTGTGGGGTCTCTTTTATAAGAGGATTAATCCCATTAATGAGGGCTCCACCCCCATGACCTCAGCAACTCCCAAAGGCCCCACCTCTTAATACCATCACATCAAGCATTAGGATTTCAGCATATGTATTTTGAAGAGACATAAACATTCAGACTATAGCACCTGGGTACCACCCCCTAGAGATTCTGATGTATTTGGCATCTGGACATCAGGATTCTTTACAGCTCCCCAGATGATTTAATGTGCAGCCAAAATTGAGAACCACTGATCTCGACATTAATTTGAAGAATTAATAGGAAACTTGGAAGGAAGCAATAGGCCTGGCAGAGGATTTCCAAAGAGGCTGTACATTTGTAATGACCGATGAAAGACATGTGAGAGGTGGGTGTGCTCTGTTTCAATGAAGGTTACTATAAATCATGGGTCAGGTTGAATTTCCTGTTAAGAGTCTAAGTGTAATAAGTTAAAAAATGGCTGCAACTTCATGATTACTTCTCCTATTGACAGGGGGTGTCAAATCCTCTTCCCCCGAATCTAGGCTGGCTATAGTGACTTGCTTAGGCAATAGAATGAACTGGAAGTAACTTTCTGGGACTTCATAAGAAGTCTTGAAGCTGCCATCTGGGGCCTCTTGGAATGCTAGCTCTGGGAACACCAGCCACCATCTAGAAAGTCTGGTTACCTTAAGACTGTCATGCTTCGAGGAAGCCCAAGCTATGGAGACATGGAGAGAAATGCCTAGTCATCTCCAGCTGTTCCAGCCATCCTAGCCCAGGCACCAGACACAGGAGTGAAGAAGCCATTTTCGACATTCCAGTCCCAGCAGACACAACAGGGAGAAGAACCCAAAATCACCTGCAGACAGCCAGTACTGATGCCTCAGACACACAACCCCAGTCGATTACAGCCATTCCAGTGATCCCCAGACATCTGAGTCACCCTAGCTGAAGCTCTGGTCATGGGGCAGACATAAGTTGTCCCTGCTGTGCCCTGATCAAAATCCCAACCACAAAATCATGAGCTATTATAATAAAAAGATTTTTACACTAAGTTTTGGTGTTATGCAGCAAAAGATAACCAGAACAACAGTAATACACGAATGGTCATGGTACAAGAATCAAAGAATAGAGATAGATACAAAGAAAACGAGGAAATTTTTCCATCACCCCCTCGCTTCACTTCTGCTACCTTTTTTATAGGTAACGGTTGTACATCCTACCAGTCTCCTTCTGATGTGTTTACATATGTATATGTGTTCATTATATGTATTTATCATGCTACATATATAATATTTTCCCAGACTTTTTTAACTTCACAGTGTGCCTCTGAAATCTCTGAATCAAGATGAATAGGCCTTTCTTACTCTTAACAGCTGCACAGTATGGCACAGTATGGGTGTAACATAATTACTCTTTCTTCTGTTGATGGACATTCAGGTTGTTTCCAATTCTTGCTTTAATGAACAATTCTGCAATGAACATCTTATAATGCAACTTTGTGTACATTCAATAATTTCTTTAGAATAGAATCCTCAAAATGGAATAACTGAAGCAAAGGGTATGTGCATTTTTCAAGTTTTTTTTTGGGGCGTGGTGGTAAAATATACATAACATAAATTTTACCATTTTAACTATTGTTCAGGGTACAATTCAGTGGCATTATGTGCATTCACATTGTTGTATAACCATAACCAACATCCATCTCCAGAACTTTTTCATCATCCCAAACTGAAACTCTACCCATTAATAACCCCCATTACCCTCTGCTCCCAGCCTCTGGTAATCACTATTCTATTTTCTGTCTCTATGAGTTCGACTATTCTAGGTACCTCACATAGGTGAAATCATGAAATATTTGTTTCTACTTTTAGCTTATTTCATTTAGCACGTTTTCAAGATTTATCCATGATGTAGCATGTAACACAATTTCCTTCTTTGTCAAGGCTGAATAAGTAAGTAGGTACATCACTCGTCCAGTGTCACACAGCTGCTTAACTGTAGGGACATTATTCTCACTCAGGCAGTCTGACCCCAGAGCCTGTGCTATGAAGGCATATAAAGCACTCACATGATACTTGGTATATATAAAGTGCTCAATATATGTTATAATTCATTGCAGTTCCAAAGCCATGACTTTTGGTGTTTTGATACCCCCACCCACCTCCACCATCACATCAGCCTTGGAAAATATTTTTCTGTGGTCTTTGATGTCCAATTTTAGCTTTGACTCACATAGTCATTTTCTCCTACTTCCTGCAGCATTAAGAATTGTTTCCAGCTGCTGGCTTTGGTGGAGGCTTGTACTTGTGGGTGGGGATGGCAGTGGGGTGGTGTCTACTGTGCTTCCAGCTGCAGCCCCAGAGACCATGTGCGAGGGCACCCTCTATAGGTTAGCAGGTGAAATGCCACCTGAGTTTTGATACTAATCTGTGCGTGAAGGAACTTGTCCAGATACCAAGGCTTTGCTGAGCAAATATCCTTTTAGTCATTTTAGCTTATTTCAACCATATTTTTAAAATGTAAGCTTCTGCTCTATATCTTCAGGGGAGTTAAGGCATGAGCCCTTATGCTCTTGTTAAAGACTCTGTCTGCATTAATTTGTTGCCTGCAGTGTTGTATGTGTGTCTGTTTACTTTGGAGTTAGGTCTGTTCTGTGTTTCCTTCAGTATTGGCAAACCTCACATATTACTTGAAAACTTCACATATTTGTTTCTCTATGGACACAGACTTCTTTTTAAAAACCATTCGTAATCCTCTACATTCCAGTGAAAAATATTCCTGTTAATGAGATTTTTGGAAAGTTTTTACTATAAAAATAATGGGCAAAGCATGAAAGTCTTCCTCTAAGACTGAGTTTGGTATACTTTCTGTTTTGCCTTATTATTTTACACTGAAAATAAATTCACAGACTATGTTTCATGTGTCATAAAATGTTTAAATACTCATTGAAAACCACACAAATGTATAGAGGACACAGAGTAAAAAGCACAACCCCCACCTCCAATTCTACTCTCTAGAGGTTGCCACATTATTCCTTGAGTCTATCTTCAGATATTTAAATTAAAAAAATATTTTTCCCATTATTTACAAACATGGGATTATACTATCACAGTGTACGGTAAACGTGCTCTTCTCATTTAATAATATATATTGACCATCTTTGCACATTAACACATGGAAATCCACTGCACTGTTTTCAAGGGATGCAGCGCAGCACACAGGATGGATTCACCAAAACTTACTAAGCCGGTCCCCAGGTGATAGCCATTTAAATTATTTACAGTTTCTGGTAATTCCCTGTCAGTCCAGTGGTTAGGGCGCGTCGCTTTCACTGCCCAGCCAAGGTTCAATCCCTGGTGGGGGAACTAAGATCCCGCAAGCCAGGCAGCCAAAACAGAAAAAAAATTGTTTACAGTTTCAAACTAATTGGCAAGTGTGGCAGGCAGGGGAATGTTCCAGAAGAATGACAAGGATCTGAATGAGAAGGTGCCCTTCACACCACCATGCTGGTGAATTCAGTCTGGTTATGTTTACCTGAGGCTAGAAAGTAGTCTTGATGGGAAGGACTTAAACCAACAGAATGTTGGAACTAGAATTACAGCTAGACCATCTATTTGGGTGTTCCTTCTTTTTCTTTTTCTCCTGCAGTAGATTTAGATCAAAGGAAATCTTTCTTGAAGGTGAAATATGTAAAACAGTTAAAAAGCAGGGGCTGGACTTCCCTGGTGGCACAGTGGTTAAGAACCTGCCTGCCAATGCCAGGGCACACGTGTTCCACCCCTGGTCTGGGAAGATTCCACATGCCACGGAGCAACTAAGCCTGTGCGCAACAACTACTGAGCCTGCGCTCTAGAGCCTACGAGCCACAACTACTGAGCCTGCGTGCCACAACTACTGAAGCCCGTGCGCCTAGAGCCCATGCTCCGCAACGAAGAGAAGCCACCGCAGTGAGAAGTGTGCGCACCGCAACGAAGAGTAGACCCCGCTCCATGCAACTAGAGAAAGCCCGCGTGCAGCAACGAAGACTGAAGGCAGCCAAAAATAAATAAATAAATAAATTTAAAAATAAAATAAAAAGCAGGGGCTGCTCTAGCTGACGTGGGCGGGGGGTTGGAGGGAGGAGTGTCTGTCGAAAGACCCCTGCTAGATTTCTCCAGGTGGACTTGAGAAAGTCCATGAACCCCCTGAAATGATACACGAAACTGTAGAACTGTAGATGCATTTGCTTTTTTCTGGACACACACACACGCACACACACACACAAGAAAAACAAACAAAAGGGAATTCCCTGGCGGTCCAGTGGTTGGGACTCTGGCTTTCACTGCCGGGTTGGGCTCAGTCCCTAGTAGGGGAACTAAGATACCGCAAGATGCGTGGCGCTGCCAAAACACAAACAAAACCCCCCAAAACAAAAACACTACCCTTATGGTCCATAAACATATCACTAGATTTTTCAAAAAGAATCATGATACAGAGTAGTTTAAGAACCTGCACTCTAGGGTTCCTAGGGGTAGCGTTTGAAAACCGAGAAGACGGTAGTGCTGGTGTTGGGTTCAATGATCCATTTCACAGCTCTTACCAGGACTGGAAATTACCGTTTACCCACCTCACTCCTCCCCAGGAGATAAGCTCCTTGTGGCCGGGATACTGCCTGCCGTGACCACCCTCGCCGCTGCTGACACAGTAAGAGGTCCACAGTAGGCACTCGGTAAATATTCGCCGTAAAACAGGAATGATCTACAGGCTTATCAGGGGTGGAAGACTGGGGATCTACGGCCCCAGTGCAGCCCCGTGGCGCTGAATCCCGCGAGCCGAGGTCTTCACGTGCCGCGCTGACTCCACTTCCCAGCGCTGTGTCCGGGATACCAGCAGCTTCGGCCGCTCCTCCTCAGCGCCTGGAGTGCGGCCGCTCTGGCGGGAAGCAGCTATAGGCCATTGCGGTTGCCAATCTTATCAACGGCGACTCAGCCCGTCACCCCCTAGTAAACGTAAGTGCCGGAGGGCCCGCCCACCCGCCCTCCGATTGGCTCTTCATACTCCCGGAGCCTCCTGGGAGATGTAGTTCAGAGAGTCATCGCACAAATGCCGACGCCGCGGGTACAGACCCCGGGGTGAGTCGCGCGCCTCGGACTTTTCCCTCCCTCCGCAGGCCCCGCGGGGTCCCGGCAGGGATGGTGTGCCGGGCGGGTCTCCACCCCAGCGCCTTCCCGCCCGTCGTTGCCCTGCGCAGACACTTCCTGTTTATCCTGGGGCCGTTCTTCCCGCAGACAAACCGCTCCTGCCCCAAGCGCGGTGTTTGGGCAGAAGGGGTCCTGGAGGTGATGGCAGTGCGGGGCAGGGATCTCCTCCTGTCCACCTCCGTAGACACCGCCCACGACGTACCAGGCGCTGGACACCAAAGAATGAAGCTGGCACTTCTCCCACGGTGCCAGGCGCGCTGCCAGTCATTATGTCATTGAATTCCAGAAACGACCCGTTTGACAGACAGGAAAACAAGTTCAGAGAGGTCAAGTAATTTGCCCAGGTCACACAGGTCCTAGATCTTGGATTCCCATATCTCCTCACCACTCCGGGCAGCTTCCAAACTCATAAACAGTTTCAATGCAAGGTGGTGAACAGGAATGACCGGAGCACCAGGCAAGAGGGGTCAGCTCTGCCAGGGGTGGGAGGTGGGAGTTGGGAGCGGGGGCAGGATTATGTAAAACGAACCTCAAAGGGTGCGGGGGAAGGGAAAACAGTTGCCTTTGGCTGTCAGGGACTGTATGCTCAAGGCGAGCCTCTTAATAGGGTCCATATAAACACTGGTAGAACAAAAAAATATTTTTTTCAAGTTTTTAAATTGTAAAATGTTGGGACTTACCTGGTGGTCCATGGTTAAGACCCCGCTTCCACTGCAGGGGGTACAGGTTCCATCCCTGGTCAGGGAAACTAAGATCCCAGATCCCGCATGCCATGCGGACAGGACAAAAGAAAAAAAAGTTTGGATACGTAGGAAAATTTAAAGAGTAAAATGAACACCCACTTACTCTCCATCTAGATTTAACAATCAGAATAATGTGTACTGCACTTTATAACTTATAAACACTCTTGCATTGCACTTTATAAACACTCTTGCTTAAGGTTACCATAGTGCAAACAAAGCTCTCATTTGGTAAGCCGATTGGAGACCTATTCTGACACCACTACTGCATCACCTGTGACAGGTCAAAGCCACCCACCGCAACCTACTTTGAGAAGCTGGCTTCCTCTCCCTGCTTTCCCATTCTGCTCAGGGGGTCGGAGGTTGTCCCGGAATTTGGTTCACCCTCAGAGACCACAGTTACAGTATGTTTCTCAGAGGGAAGTTCATTGCCTGGAAATTCACTTTGAACTTGAATGGTTAGCCTCTCAAAGTCTCAGATTTCTCCCTTAAAATTCAATATACTGGTGGGTGAGGGAGAGTTTGGGTCACAGTGGGATCCATTATTTTCAGTTCCAGGTTAACACAGGAACTCTTCCACGATCTTCTCAACAGGTCTTTCCATTCTCTTAATAAGAGATATGTATTATATTCAAATACAGTAAACCTCCTTTATCATGATGGTTGCGAGGACAGGACTGAAATCAGCTTTGAAGCTAAGCTAATTATAAAATACTTTTTAAAAACTATCTTTTTTATTATAAAATACATATTGATTTTAAAATCCCAAAATGATACAAAAATGAATGTGGTAGAAAGTGATACCCCTGATGACCAGGAATGGAGAAAAGATCCGGGTGTCTGAGCTGTGCATCACTTAGGAGGAGCGCAAAAGTTGGGCCCGTTGCAGCAGTTGCATTGGTTTTAGATTTGTCATGTCCCCAAATAAAGGCACAGAGGTACAGGACTGATACCTGCTTTGAAGGTTACAGAGGTATAGTCACAGAGGTACAAGAAAGAAGAGTTCATCAACAATCCATTTTACTTGTTAAATCAAACATTTAAAATGCATCCCAAGGACTATAATCCTATTTTCACATTTCTTCATTTTAAATCACTGGAACCTCAAAAAATGGAAGCTTTGTGAACCTCTCTTGACCTAGAAAGGCCTCAGTGGCAACAAAACACTGCCTTTCAAGAAGTCCCTGCTTCAGAATTGCCCCTGTTGCAAAAAGTGTCACTGAAATTGCAAAATATCCTGCTGTAGACTGGAAAGCCCCACTTCCTACCAGATTCTGTCGTAGCTGCCTTAGTCTTAGCTTAGGAGTTTCCTGGCCAGACAAGACGGCGTCAGAGATCCCAGGAACACAAAGGATGCTTTGTGGCATTGCACGATTTCATCATTTCTGTCTCAGCAGTGGGAGACTGCCTTCCGGAATCTTGTACAGGTCCTGGTCCCAGAGAAACCCCAGTTAAAACCCTTATGGCCCAACCTGAGAATTTCACACATCTGACATTTGCACCATAAAGGTGCATTTGGGTTCATTCATTTTTAAGGGAAGTTGTTGGGTTTGGGTATTATTTTCTCACCAGGATCCAGAAAACTGGATGCTGTCAGCTGTTAAACCCCAAACACTGAATACTCTGTAAGATATAAAGCCCATGGGCCAATCGGACAATAAAATAAATTCAACCAACCAGAACTCATGGAAGCCTTGATCCCAGGTTGGTCATACAGAGGGGCTGTTTGTTCAGCCAGGCATCAGAATGCTGTCACTGACCTGTGGGGAATGGTCAGCATGGCCCATTTTGAGCCTCGTTGGTCGCTGAAAAGGTGACATCTACGGTTAGTGATGAATAGTAAAATAACAAAGTACCATCATGCAGGGAGACAATACTGCAAAGTGGTTAATAGAGTGAGTTTGAACCCTGGCTCTGGGCAAGTCTCTAAGCCACTAATCCCGGCTGTAAATGGAGATGATGAATCCTGCACTGAAGGGATACTGCAGAGATTTTAGGGAATAATGGATATAAAGCACAGAGTTTAAAAAAAAAAAGCACAGAGTAAGCATCGTTGAAGGGTAATTGTATTACCAACAAAACATCTGTAAGCCAAACATTTCATGAGGAAGACACAAAGTTTAAACCAGGATATGCAAATGATGCCAACTAAGTGATAGAAATACCACCATTTTGCAACCACCACTCTAGCAACTGATTTAGGAAAGGATCATCAATGAAGGCTAACATCATGGGGTGAAAGATTGTGAGGAGCGAGACCTTTCCACACACCGAGGTTCCATATTAATTACAAAGAAAAAAATGGCCTTTTACAATGGAGAGATCTCAAGGAGGCGTGGATGGACCCTCAGTCTAATAATGAGGAAACAATCACACAAATCTACACTGAGGGACACTGTGCTTGGAATGGATTTTTCAAAAACATTGTCTTTTTTTTTTTTTTTTAAATAAGAGGGCTTGACGAAGCAAGCCTCCAGGTCTGAGACCTCACCCACTGTCCCCACTTTATTTTTTATATTTATTTATTTTTGGCCGCGTTGGGTCTTCGTTGCTGCGCGCGCGCTTTCTCTAGTTGCAGCGAGCAGGGGGCTACTCTTCGTCGAGGTGCGCGGGCTTCTCTTGCTATGGAGTACGGGGCTCTAGGCGCCCGGGCTTCAGTAGTTGTGGCTCAAGGGCTCTAGCGCAAGGGCTTAGTTGCTCCGCGGTATGTGGGATTTTCCCGGGCCAGGGCTCGAACCCGTGTCCCCTGCATTGGCAGGAGGATTCTTAACCACTGCGCCACCAGGGAAGCCCTCAAAAACATTAATGTCTTGAAAGAATTCTAAAAGGTGAGGGGAATGTGAAAGTGTTCTAGATAAAAGGAGACTACAGAGATATGGCAACTAAAGGCAATGCAGGATCTCTGGATCCTGGATTGGGACCAAAAAAAAGCTATCAAAGACATTATCAGGACAATTGGGGAATTTGATTATGGAAAGCTTGTAGTATTGTAACAACATTAAATTTCCTGAGTGTGATAATACTACTGTGATTATTTAAAATAATATCCTTGGGAATTCCCTGGCGGTCCAGTGGTTAGGACTCGGCGCTTTCACTGCAGAGGGCCCAGGTTCAATTCCTGGTTGGGAAATTAAGATCTGACAAGCTGCGTGGGGGCAGCCAAAAATAAATAAATAAATAAAATTTAAATAAATAAATAATAAAATAATATCCTTGTATCCTCATTCTTACTATTTAGGATAGCTAGGGTATTTGAAGTGATATCTGTTTTCAATTTATTATGAAATGCTTCAAAAAAACAAAAAAGTGTGTGCATGTGTGAGAGAGAATCACCAAACATGAAATGTAAACGGCTGCTGAACCTAGGTAAAGGGTATATAAGTGTTCATTGTACTATGTTCTCAAATTTTCTGTGGATTTGAAATTTTTTGAACCAAAAAGTTGAGGATAAAAATCAATGTAGCAGAAAGACACAGCCGTTAACGGAGGAAGCAGTCAGCTCCCCCCATACAAACTCCATTAGCTTTGGAGCCACCGCTGGGGCCCCATACTGGGCTGCAAGCCCTAAGAACGCCTATGCCTTTTTCACCCTTGTTTCTCCAGCATCCTGGTCTAGAACATGTGTTCAGTACACGTGCATGCATGACACCCTCCCTCCGGAGTCTGCTCCCAGGAAGCCACGGCAGAGTTAGCGCTGGGACAAATAAATCAGGATGGTGGTCCCAGGCGTCGCGTTTCGAGGCCTTCGTGTTGCTGGAAGAACCAGACAACTGGAACTACGTCAACAGGGGCGACCCCAGGGCTTGTCTCCTGGAGATGCCCTTCTTGGGCAGGGAGGGGCAGAGCTGGCAGGGCTGTATTTGCTACTCCCCATCCCCCTGTCATTGGCTCCAGAGGGTCAATAAAACCCCAAGAGTCTGGAGGAGAGCAGTTGGCCAGAGGGGCTGACCCTCATCATGGCTCTCTCCAGCATGGGACCACGGGCTCTGTTCCCCCACCTCCCACCCCCGTATCCTGGGAGGGGAGAGGGAAGCATCTGACTGCCTGCCCAAAGATCCAGAATCTGGAATCCAATCCCAGACCCTTCCTCAAAGACTTATCCACCACTCCACAGTCCAGCCCAAGTCAGTGAGAGCTGGGGTGCTGACGACCACGTGTCTGACAAGGCATTGAGTCCTCCCAGCTGGAAAAGCCTCTGAATCTGTAAGAAAGAGAACACAAACCAACAATGACACACTCACAGCCTTAGTCTCAATGACACACTCACAGCCTTAGTCTCAGTTTCCACCAAAACACAGAGCATTTCCTGTGCCTTTTCCGTTATTTCACAAGCTGCTTCTTAGTCTCCCTCTGAGCTCCAGGACAGACAGCTGTTTCTCCCCTCAAAAGCCAGACAGTTGCCTCCAGCCTCTCCTGGTCAACGCCATGGCCAAGACCCGTAGTGACCATCTGCTGTACTCCCTGGAAGAGCTGGTGCCCTATGACTTCGAGAAGTTCAAGTTCAAGCTGCAGAACACCAGCCTGGAGAAGGAGCACTCCCGGATTCCCCGGGGCCAACTCCAGACAGCCAAGCCAGTGAAGCTGGCCACTCTGCTGGTCACCCACTACGGGGAGGAGGACGCTGTGTGGCTGACCCTGCAGGTCCTGAGGGCCATCAACCAGCACCTTCTGGCAGAGGAGCTCAACAGGGCAATTGGCCCAGGTAAGCGGCCCCACACGCCCTCCTCTCCCACTGCGACTGCTGGCTGTTTGCAGAGTGGGGTGGAAGGTGCAAGAGGGACCAGTTCAGACCAGTGCGTCCTGACCTGGGGGTTAGGAGTCCGAGGTCTGCAACAACCCCGGTGACTTCAGCCAAGCAAGTCCTTTCCCCCTCTCTGGTCTTGGAAGCCGGAGTAAAGCTAAGGCTCTCAATGGCTTTTTTAAAAAAAACCCAGAAGCATGAGGTTCTGACTATGGGGCAGGATCAGGAAAGGCAGGATCTGGATGCCTGTTGCTAGAGAATTCCTCACTTCATTTGTCATTAACACTTACCTACAGATGAGTATCTTTGGGTAAGCAAGAAACTAACCACTCCTGTCAACAGGGTTGATGGGTAACCTCATTGTTATCCACCTCATTTCAGTTTTGAGTTCTTCTCTAACACATGTTACAAAGATATTTTAAAATTCTAAAAGGACTTTCTCCTTCCTTTTCTTTTCCTTCCTTTCCTGTCTTTCTCTCCTTCCTTCTCTCTCTCCCTCTTCCTTTCTTCCTTCCTTTTATCTTATCTTTCTTTCCTTTTTTCCTTCCTTATCTTTCTTCTGCTACTCTTTTGCCATAACTTTCTGATTTTATTACATTGTGATCAAAGACTGTGGCCTATTTGATTTCTGCTTTTTTTTTTTTTTTTTTTTTTTTTTTTGCGGTACACGGGCCTCTCACTGTTGTGGCCTCTCCCGTTGCGGAGCACAGGCTCCGGACGCGCAGGCTCAGCGGCCATGGCTCACGGGCCCAGCCGCTCCGCGGCATGTGGGATCTTCCCAGACCGGCGCACAAACCCGTGCCCCCTGCATCGGCAGGCGGGCTCTCAACCACTGCGCCACCAGGGAAGCCCTGATTTCTGCTTTTAAAGACTTTTTCTTGGAGATTTGGGGTGGAGGGGCTAATCTGTGGTCAGTTTAAAAAACTATTTTTCGATGTTTGAATTTTTCTTCTATTTCTAGTCTTTAAGAATACATTAGGAATGCTTTCCATGTGCTTCTATGAGGTAGAAGAGTTTACATAACATAAAAATTCTCTGCTCTTTGAAAGAGTGATAAAGCTAAACTGTAATCTGAGTCTGGTGTAATCTGATGAGTAGAATTTTAAAATTAATTTTTTGTATTTTAAAATCTGGTTATTCATCTCTTCATGGTTTCTTACCAGTTCTTGAGCCAGTTTTCATAACATATTTTTCCTAGAAAGCCAATAGCAAAGTGTTTTAAGCAACTTTAATTTTAATAAGGGCTTTTCAAACCAAAAATTAAGGTGCTAATTATAGGTTATTTTCATTTCTTTATTAAAGTAGTGCTTTTCAAATTGTATCCCAGGAAGACATTTCAGGGATTCTTTAGAATGTTAGCAAATACTTGATTCAAATTTTATTAATTGTTTAACTTACAAAACTAACAAATTCATATTAAAATGAGTCATTAACAAAATTTTAAAATATTGGAGGCCATCAGGGTGACAGTTCATGCATGAACTCCTTTTTATGGAGACCTTGGAATTCAGCCCTTCCTGTCATTTCTGTTTAAACATTGTTCTGAAATTTCCAGGCAAGCTGTCTTTAAAAAAAAAAAGACCATTTACACTTATCTGTGTGAGTTAGGATTTTCTTCACTTCATGAAACCAAAGGGGGAAAAAAAACCCAAAATAAATTAGTTTCTGAAGTTTTTTTTTTTTTAATGTTCGGGGTAGGAGTTTATTAATTTATTTATTTTTGCTGTGTTGGGTCTTCATTTCTGTGCGAGGGCTTTCTCTAGTTGTGGCACGCGGGGTCCACTCTTCATCGCGGTGCGCGGGCCTCTCACTATCGCGGCCTCTCTTGTTGCGGAGCACAGGCTCCAGATGCGCAGGCTCAGTAGTTGTGGCTCACGGGCCTAGTTGCTCCGCGGCATGTGGGATCCTCCCAGACCAGGGCTCGAACCCGTGTTCCCTGCATTAGCAGGCAGATTCTCAACCACTGCCCAGACCAGGGCTCGAACCCGTGTTCCCTGCATTAGCAGGCAGATTCTCAACCACTGCGCCACCAGGGAAGCCCATAGTTTCTGAAGTTTTAACTGTCCTTCATGACCCCGATTTCAATTTTTTGTGCCGATCTTTATTGACTGATAAGTGAGTTTTGTAGATCTGTAAATCGCACACAAATGTATACCCATAAACTAGGGTTTTCACTTATATATTAAGAATTCTATGTAAGACCTTATATTGGAAACAAGTTTTTCTGCCTAAAAAGTTTGAAAAGCACTATTTCAGAAATAAGATAGCAGATAATTAGTATGTTCTTATTTAATGGTAAATGACTGCTGTTGTCTAGAATGTCCTGAACTTCTCTAATTTCCAAAGGGATTCTGTATTCTCTCCCTTCCCCCAAACCTTGAACCTGAGCACCGGAAATTTTCATGCCTTTTCATCTCACTGTCTTTTCAGGGTGTCAGGTAAAAGAAAGTGACACAGACAGTTCAGCAATGTCTGGTTCCTCTGGGGAGAATAAGCCCAAGAGTCTGAAGATACCAGATGGCCTGGAAGGTGACAAGCAGCGACAAAGTGGTGATGGGGCTGGCTGCCCACCATCCATCCAGCCCGAGGCTGGAAGGGGGACCCAGAAGAAGCCTCTGGGCAAACGGAGAGATCAGAAAGCCTCTGAGGGCCTGGATGTGCAGGGCAAGCCAGGGGCCAGGAACACAACTCTGTCTTCCAAGAGAAGCCCCTTTCCCAGCAAGCCACAGGAGGAGAAGGGGAGCAATGTGGGGGTCAGGCTGCGCAGGAACGCCAGCTCTGCAGGAAGGCTCCAAGGACTTTCCAGTGGGTCGTTTGCTGGGTCCCTGGGAAGGAGAGAATTTAAGATATCTGAAGCATATTTACCTTCAGGAAAGAAGCGACCCAAAAGTCTTGAATTTACCATTTCTCCAGGAGAGACAGGACCTCTCAACCCAGAAACTCTTCTGCTTCAAGAGAAAATGAGAAGTGAGAATCCAGGCTCAGCAGCCACTCTGAACACAGGGGCTACTGTGGCTGCAGAGAAAGGCTCCAGGAATCCAGAACACGCCATGACTCTGGAGGGGGGAGCACTCAGGAATACACTTTCCAGTGTATCGTTGGCTGGAAAGAAGATCTGGGAGCATCCAGTGTCCACAGTACCTACAGAGAAGAGTGGAACTGAGGCTCCAAAGACCTCTAAGACCTTGGAGGAGGTGGTAGGTGGTGTGCTCCATGATCCTTCAAATCCAGAAGTCCCTCCATCTTCAGGTAAGAAAGGACCTCAGAATCCAGAAGACCTGGCATCCTTAGGAATGATGACCTTTGCAGGTTTCCCCCTGCAAACCTGCTTTTATGCCCACTGTATTCATTTCACTGGATCCCTGGGTCCCCCTTGAGGTTCTCCACCCTCTGAGAATCTGATGTAGGCTCTGAATCCTGAAAAATGCGTATCTGCACATTTTCATAAAATGTTGCATACATTTCAGTTAGCTAGTTCTTAGACACTCTGAAGTCCTTTAGAATTCCCAAGGGCTTCATGGACCCCAGGTTGAACATCTGAGTAAGACTGGGTACAAATATCACCTTCTCACAATACCTCATGGCAGTATGTCATGGGGCTGCAATTCTGCTATTCACCTCTCTCTGGGCAGGGAGGGAGCTGTTGGCTAAAGTCCTAGGTCTCTTTTACTAAAGAGGCAGAAATTAGGATGGTGATGGGTTGTGAATGACAGAAACGCCAAAATAACATAACTGAAACAAGACAGACGTTTGTTCCTCTTTCACATAAATGACACACAGGTGGTCCAGGACAAATGTGGTACCCCATGGTCAGGAACCCAAGCTCCTGCTGCTTTTCTGCTCTATGGAGTTTGCTCTCAAGGTCGTGGTCTCAGATGGTGGCATCCTCATTCCAGGCAGCAGGATGGAGAGACAAAGGAGAATAGTATCACTTAGGGAACGTTTTCGGAAGTTTCTAGATGCCGCTCATGATGCCTCCATTTACTTTCTCTTGGCCAGAATGTACAGGCACGTCGTGGGTTTGGTTCCAGACCACTGCAATAAAGCGAATATTGCAGTAAAGCAAGTCACATGAATTTTCTGGTTTCCCGGTGCATATGTTTATACTATGCTATCATCTATATTAAGTGTGCAACAGCATTATGTCTAAAAAAAAGTACCTACCTTAATTTAAATATACTTTATTGCAAAAAAAAACTTTATTGCTAAAAAATGTTCACCATCATCTGACAACACAGGGTTGCCACAAACCTTCATTTTGTTAAAAATGAAGAGTCTGTGAAGGGCAATAAAGTGAAGTGCAATGAAGTGAGGTGTGTCTGGAGTCTAACTGCACATCTAACTGCAAGGGAGGCTAAGAAATGTAGGTTTTTTTGGGGGGGTGGCGGGGAGCAGCCATATGGACAGCAATCAATGCTATCACAAGGGAAGGAGGGGAAAACGGTCACTGGGGAGCTCGCAGTCTCACTTGCAGATGTGATATGAATTCCTGGGACCCTGCGAGAGGAGGAGGCAGGAGAGGACTCGTGGATTGAGTGCGTTTCTATTCCTCCTGTATCTCCTATCATTTCTGCTTTATGAAGCTGTGCTATGGTCTTGGGGCAGAGCTGGTCATAGCTGTAGGTCATCATGGTGGGCTATACCCTTCAGCCTTGTAAAGTCCCCTTCTTTACTTTCACTTCATGCTTCCTGAATCTGGATGTGAGCAGTGGCCCATTAATTCCTTCATTCAACATGCACTTCCCAAATGCTCACCACATGCCAGGGATTCTGCTAGGGGCTGGGGGTCTGGCAATGAGCGAGTCACCATCCCTTGGGAGCTCTACTCAAATTATGAGCAGTCTAGGTGCTGGTTAAGTGGCAAACACCAGTCAGAATGTCTTACTGTCTTTATATCACCTGTATCAGTGTAAGTGCAGGAGGAAGGCATAGAATTTGTAGCAAAAGGCCTTTCTTTAGGATAAATGCCCAAGAATTCCAATCCTCAGGACTGGTATGAGATCTAGCCCTTAGCCCTCAGTTCCAGTGGCTCCTTTGCTACCTCGCTGGAGGGAAGTCAGGGAAGGACAAGCTAGGGAGAGGCCTCAGTCTAACCGAGAATGTACGTATCCCAGGCACGGACTCTCGCTAAGCTGTGATTTGCAGCATTCCTTGGTAACATCTTGGGTTTGTCACTCATGAGATTTTTCCACTGCTGTGTCCCCAGGGAGGCTGCAGGACAAGGCTACGTGTCCCCTTTGCCGTGCCCAGGAAGGAGACCCGGTTGGTGGCAGCTGCGTGCATGTTTCCTGCAGCTGCTCCGTTGCTTCTAGGGATCCTGAGGCCTCACGCGGCCACTCATCCAGCTGCCCTCGGTGCCAGGACTTGCTCCTGGGGAAGAGCCATGGAAGCCTTGAGTGGCAGGAGGGCCTGCAGATGGCCAGCCGGAGCCCCAAGTCCCTGCCACAGTGTGAGCGTCACATGAAGCAGGTCCAGCTGCTCTTCTGCGAGGACCATGGGGAACCCATCTGCCTCATCTGTGGGCTGAGTCAGGAGCACCGAGGCCACCGGGTTCGCCCCATCGAGGAGGCCGCCCTGGAATACAAGGTAGGGCTTCCTGCATTGGGGTCCTTCTCTGCTGGGCACTTGAACACATTGGGGCTTGCTTCATTTCCCCCAAAACCCTGGGAGTTGGTGCATTGGCCAGCATCTTTGGGCTCTAAATGGCAAACACAATACAAAGCAAGCCAGCAAAGAGGGATTTACTGGTTGATGTAGCTCAGAGGTCTATGGTACTCTAGCTTCAGGTATGGCTGAATCCATATGCTCACAAGAGGTCATTAGAAATCTTTCTCACTGCCTCTTGGCTCTGCTTCCTTTGGTGTGATGGATTCATTCTTCCTCTTTCCTGGGTACCTCTCCCTGTGCTCTTGGCTGCCTCACCCTCACCTTTGTTCCCTGAAGCAAGTTTTCCCATCTAGAGTTGGCACCAAGATGGCAGGAGCCAAGTTCAAGCTTTGACAAGTGCTCTTTTTTTCCAGGAACAAATTCAGAAGCAGCTGGAGCATCTGAAGGAGTTGAGAAAATCTGGAGAGGAGCAGAGATCTCAGGGGGATAAGAAGACAGCAAACTCCCTGGTAAGGCTAGGGTGGTCTGTGGCCAGTCTTTGCCTGGATTCACCCCTGCAGAAGGAGGGAGGGAACCGAGAGTGAGCAGGGGTCCCTGAGGTCCTATACTGGTTCACAGGGAAGCAGAGCCAATCACATAGTTAGAATCACCTGCTCTTGGGGGGCAGGGAATAACAGGTGTCGAAGGATGAGCTTGTCCCTGGGGAGGGAAACCACCTCCAGCAAGAAGTGGCATCTCCCAGGACCCTGTCATGCTTTCTTAGACTCACCGCAAAATCATTTAGAGAAACGAATGCCAATGGCTGTAGCTGAGGAGTGGGATTGAGGAAAGGGGAGGAGAGAGTTTTCAACTTTAAATACTCCTCTGTATTGTTTTTATAGTTGTTGTTGTGGTCTATTGTACTTTTTTTTTCTTTTTTACAAAAACCATGTTGATTTTTAAAATTCAAATGCTTAAAGTAGACATTTTCTTTAAAACTGTGGTTTTGCAACACCACAGATTTCAATAAGTACAACTTAGTGACCTTCCTGTTAAGCTGTTGTCCAGACTCGGATGCGTTAAGTTGCTCCTGTTTTCCCTGCATGCAAAGGAGCCTACCCCCAGAGCCTTGATTTGTCTGGTGCATTTCTGTTGGTTGGATCCTGTCTCCCACTCTGAGTTCCAAACTTCTTCAGAGACCCACCACACTGCAGTGGGAAACAGGCAAAGATAACAAAGGGCAGAATGGGAGGAGGGTGGCATTGGTCCAAGTGTCTGACTTTTGGGAAACTCCTGAGTTGTAGTAAAATGAAAACCCTTTCCTATAATCCAAGGTGGCTTGGAACTTGTGGACGGAGCAGAGGTCAGGGGTGCCCCCCCAAGGAGGGTGAGGCAGGAGCCTGGGCTGCTCAGGGAAACCCAGGGAGACAAGAGGGTTCAGCCTTCCCTTAAGATACAGTGACATGGGCTCTGTGGAAAGGAGATGCTGTTTTCAGGCCTTCGCCTTCTCCTCCTTTTTTTTTTTTTTTTTTTTTTTTGCGATACACGGGCCTCTCACTGTTGTGGCCTCTCCGG
>NC_041227.1:49080589-49105276 GCF_002837175.3 Physeter macrocephalus | reverse complement strand
GAACCCGCGTCCCCTGCATCGGCAGGCGGACTCTCAACCACTGCGCCACCAGGGAAGCCCGGAAAGCTCTTCTTTACAGCAGAAACCCAGATAAAACAAGTATATAAGAATAATTGAATTAGAAAATTTCCACTATACAATTGACACCGACAGGGACCAGCAACAGATACTAAAATTTTTAGAGAAAATCGTTAGAGAACAGGATATTTACACACTCTCAAAGTACCACTCCCCAAATTACTTAGGAATTATAAAGGAAATAATATATATTTACAGTAGCGATATCTGGTAGACGCTTCCCTAACCAAGCATCAATCCTAGTATGACTATAATGGTGATGGCAAACTGGATAGTCTTTGCCTCCCAGTGGGGTATGCTAGAAAGAGCATGGCATTAGGTCTATGGTATTCTTGCCCCAAATGTTTCTCCTGAATTTAATCATGAGCAAAATTATAGAATTTTAGAATATAGGCCATTGAATGAGACAACTGACCTGTCCTCTTAAAAAAAAGTCCACGTTACTGCCATCAACAACAACAACAAGAAGTGTTCCAGACTCCATGTTTAGGAACATCACATTGGAAACTTGAAACTGGCCACAGTAGGAATATCAACACCACAGAAATGGCATATGCCACAGCCCAGCCTTGGTTGATTGTTTTGTTGATGGTCTAGACTTAGAAATTGTGACTTGTGCAGACCAGATGCACAGGTGCATGCCTGCGGTGCTGCATTCTAAAGACTGAGAGAACACTCTTCCGCACCCGAAACCCAGGACGTGATTTAGCAGGGTTGCTGATGTCACAGAGGAAGGAGTGAGGTTCCACACACATCGAGTTTATGGTCTTACTCCTTAATTACAAGAAAATACCAAGCAACATCAGAACCACTCTTGTATGTCGACTAAGGGACTACGGTGGGTGGGGGAACAGGAGCCGGGAAAACATCCACAAAGCATCCCGTGAGGCCCTGGGCTCTCTGGAATTTACACCAGAGTTCTGTCCACTAGTGTTTTTGTTAATTGTGTGTATCAGTTTACCTAATAAATTAATGTGCCATATTAAAAACGACAAAAGGTGAAGAAACTTTTTTGGTTCAAAAGAACTAAAAACTTAATCCTGTCCTTTTGAGTCAAAAATGAGATTTCTTCTGTCCAGTCTTAATAGATCTGAAGGGCCCTCTCCCTCCTTGGAGGAAGGAAAGATGCCCTAGAGCCACTTCACATGTCCACAGAAGCTTTTTAGGGATGATGAGAAAGAGGACGGCAGAAGAGGTCATGGTTGGCCAGTGTGCAAGAGTATTGGAAGTCAAGTTCACTTGCGTTCAAATAGATGGACTGACTGACCCCCTTCAGGGCAGTCTGAGACTGTCGGGGAGTGAAGAGAACTCTCCCTCCTGGAGACTTTGTGCTCCTGACTTTGTCTGTTTATGACTCCAGACATACGCAATCCTCACGCTGCCTTTCAAGGAAGGAAGAAGGTGACACCAGTTATCTTAGTGTTCTGGGGCTGCCCTAACAAAGTACCATAAACTGGGTGGCTTAAACCACAGAAATGTATGCCTCCCACAGTTCTGGAGGCAAGGTGTTGGCAGAGCTACTTCCTTCTGAGGGCCGCGAGGGAAGGCTGCTCCAAGGCCTCTCTCCTTAGCTTTTAGGTGTCTCCTTCCCCCTGTCTCTTTACATGGCATTCTCCATGTGTGTGTGTATCTGTCTCCAGATTTCCCCACTCCAGTGGCCCACTCCACTCCAGCACGACCTCATCTTAACTAATTGCAACCTCAATGACTCTATTTCCAAATAAGATCATACTCTCAGGTACTGGGGTTAGGACTTATAACACATACATTTTGGAGGGGACACAATTCAATCCATTTTACCAGGTTTTAGGGCATTTTCCAAAAGCCAACCTGTTCTGGAAGTTTCCAGCCCATTTTGCCTCCTACTCTGGAATTCAGGCCTCCAAGAGGCTGAGGAAGCCTGCTCTTACCCACCTCCACGAGGTGGGCTTCTGCAGGTTCCCTGGGCACACACGTCTACCTCACCGCATAGGCCCCTACACCTCCCTGACTTCTGTTCCCCAGAAACAAGCTGAAACCCAGAAGCAGAGAATCCAGTACCAGTTGGAGCAGTTATGCCAGTTTTTAGAGCAGCAAGAGCAGCTCTTTGTGGCCTGTCTGGAGGAGCTGGGCCAGACCATTGGCCAAGTCAGGGAGACATATGGCACCCGGGTGACAAGGGACATCGCCCTTCTCGACAAGCTGATTGGGGAGCTGGAGGCCAAGCAGTGCCAGCCGGAATGGGAGCTTATGAAGGTGAGTGTGGCTGGGCCTGGCCTTCCCCCATCCACTGTGCGCAGTAGGATGACATGGGCTCCCAGCACTGCCATCAGCTCTGCCCAAGCCAGTGGGTGAGGCCCTTAGGGCCGGGGGTGGGACTTGGTCTTGGTGACTCACAATGCCCAGGCCCCTTCAATGAACTCTCAGGAGCCCAGGATGGCCCAGTATCTAGGGGATCCCGTGACATCTCCCAGAAGAGATCAGCAGAGTTTGGGTACAGTTATGTGCAGGCCCCACCCGGGGTGCCACCTCAGCAGATTAGAATTAAAACTGGGGAGAGGTGCCCCATTTTTACTGACACTGTGGGGCTGGGAGCCCAGGAGGAGAGGCCAGGAGTCAGCACAGCCCCTATGAGACTGGTAATAGAGAACTTCCCTCTTTTCTCTCCTAGGACATCGGAGTCACCCTGCACAGGTACCAAGAGGTCCCCTGATGATCCCTTGGGTGTCCTGCAGGAAGCATTTGGGGAGGCAGACCTAGGAGGGAGATGATCCCAACCCGGGACCTGTGGCTCCTCCCTGGGTCCTCCCATCTCCTGCAGCTTCCGAAGGTGAAGGCCTTTCTGGACCTGTGTAGCAAGAATGGGAGCACAATCAGGAGGGGGAGCATGGGGTCAAAGACTGGACCAAATGAACATGGCCTGTTGTGTGGTGGTGGCTTCATAAGAAACCCCCCCTAACAGACTGTGTCCCATGCAATTCGCCTTATGAAAACTGTTCCTGCAGGAGTGCTTGTGGCCACAGCAAGGGAAGCACTTTCCAGTAGTGGATCTGCTAAGCCCAGCAGGCAGGGGAAGGGAGGGAAGAGGATGGGAGGGAAGTGGAGGGGAGGGGAGGGGAGGGGAAGAGGCTGGACCTTCCAATCGCCTGGGGGAGCTTTACAAAATCCTGACATCCAGGTCCTGGCAAAGAAATTAAACCTGAATCTTCAGGAGTACAACCCAGGCATCAATTTTTTAAAGTATTTTTTTGGTGGTAAAATATACATAACAAAATTTACCATTTTAACCATTTAAAAATGTACAGTTCAGTGGCTTTAAGTACATTCGCATTGTTGTGCAACCATCACCATGATCCATCCCCAGAATTTTCTCATCTTCCCAAATGGAAACTCCATACCATTAAACAACTCCCCAATCTCCCCTCCCCCAACCCTTGGCAACCACCATTCTACTCTCTGTCTATATGAATCTGACTATTCTAACTATACCATATAAGTGGAATCATACAATATTTGTTTTTGTGTCTGACCTACCTCACTTAGCATAATGTCTTCAAGGTTCATTCATGTTGTAGAATGTGCCAGAATTCCATTCCTTTTTAAGGGTGAATAATATTCCATCATGTGTATATACATTTTGTTTATCTATTCATCCATCAGTGGATACTAGGTTGCTTCTACCTTTTGGCTACTGTGAATGATGCTGCTATGAATATCGGCATACCTATATTTGTTTGAGTCCTGCTTTCACTTCTTTTGGGTATATCCCCAGAAGTGGAATTGCTGTATCATACAGTAATTCTATGTTTAGGTTTTTGAGGAACTAGAGTACTATCTCCCATGGTGTCTGCACCATTTTACATTCCCACCAGCAATGCTCAAGTGTTCCAATTTCTCCATATCCTTACTAACACTTGTTATTTTTTATTTTTTTTAAATAGTAGCCATCCTAATGGCTGTGAAGTGGTATCTCGTTGTGTTTATTTTGTTCACTTAATATCATTTTTATTTCAATAGAAAGAAGAAGACTCAGGGACGTGTAATTAATTTGACATATGTAATTCTGGGCTGAGCATTTCAATATCAGTACCACTTTATGGCCATTATCAAAACTCACTGTGATTTTGATATCAATGGGTTTTTTGGGTTTTTTTTTTTTGTTGTTTGTTTGTTTGCGGTACGCAGGCCTCTCACTGTTGTGGCCTCTCCCGTTGCGGAGCACAGGCTCTGGACGCGCAGGCTCAGCGGCCATGGCTCACAGGCCCAGCCACTACGCGGCATGTGGGATCCTTTCGGACCCGGGCACGAACCCGCGTCCCCTGCATCAGCAGGCGGACTCTCAACCACTGCGCCACCAGGGAAGCCCGATATCAGTGGTTTTTAAAACTCCTCCAGGTCATGCCAATCCATGGCCAGAGTTGAGGACCAGTGTTTAGAACTTGAAGCCCAGGGAGAACTTTCTTTGCGAAGCCAAGGCTGGACTGGGTGTGCCCTGTGGAGGCTGCACCTCCCTTCCAGCTCATGAGACCTTGGTCTACCCCCATGCTCCAGTCTTTTTTGGCCAACAATCTTTTGTCTCTAGGGCCAAGAAGGTGACTGTCCCTGAGCTGTGGGCCACACCTCCAGAGGTGAAAGAAAAGATCCACCTGCTCTACCAGAAATCAGAGTTTGTGGAGAAGCGCATGAGGCACTTCTTGGGTAGGTGGGCTTGTGGGAAGATGGGAGGCACCTGCTCACCTCCTCCCTGAGAGCCACGTAGCCTGGAGCCCCCTGGTGTCCCTTCTCCATCCCCCATGGCCTTTCTGACTCTGCCTTCAGCCCCTCCCAGATCTGTCCCTATCTGGGAACCTAACTCAAACTCCTTCTCCTTTTAGAAACCCTGCGTTCAGAAATGGAAACGTTCAACGGTGAGTCTGGTGGTGGTAGTATGTGTTGGCCAGGGATTACTGCAATTTTCCCTTGTGCTGTTGATTTCTGGGAATTATTTAGAAAAGAGAAAACACCTGTAACAAAGGTGGGAGAAAAGTCATGACAAGTCCTCACAGGCTCTGTGCCAGGGTCATTGGCTGTCCACTCACCAGAGCACAGAGTATCCAAGGCAGGCCTGGGTACCAGAGAAGAATGGGGTTATATCCAAGCAGAGGAAGCCAAGTCCTGAGCAGGGAGAGGGAGTCACTGTCTTTCCTTGTTGTGGGGACCAGGGTAGATTTAGCCCTCTGAATGGGAATGCTCAGGATTTTTCCCATCTCCTTTTCTCTGTAGTTCCAGAACTGACTGGTGGTCAGGCACCCTGAGGCAAGTAGACTTGGCCTGCTGGGTCCCTGTGCTGTCCCCCGGTGCATTCCAGAAGAACGACCCTGTCCACATTTCTTGGATGTGGAGAGAACCCTGTGGGGATGTTGCCCATGGACCTCAAGCTAGGAATTCTAATTCTCTCTGCAGTTAATGTGATTCTGGAAGCAGAAGCTGCCCACCCCAACCTCATCTTTCATCTTCTCTGATGACTTGAAGAGTGTGAGACTTGGAAAAAAAAGTGGGACCGTCTACCTGCTAGTCCAGAAAGATTCTATAGCTGAATCATTGCCCTGGGCTCTCTGAGTTTGCTCTCTAGCTGCCATTACTGAGAAGGGAAGGTGGGAGACAAGACAGGGTGGGTCCTGGGTGTCTGCAAGGCAGCCACAAGCAGCAAGGAGAATATGGCTCTCTCACCAGAGAATGGTTATTGGGTAGAAATGATGATGAATTAAAATGAGTGCCAGGCGTCCAGCTTTCCCTCCACCCAGATGAGGGAGCCCCCCAGGCATGTGGGCATCTTCCTGAACTACAAGACTGGGGACATTTCCTTTTACACTGTGACAGCCAAATCCCACACCTCAACATCCACTGGCTTCTTTTCCTCTGAGGCCCTTCAACCTATCTTCAGCCCCAGGACACATGATGGAGAGAACATGGATCCTCTGAATATCCATCCAGTGGGTGGCCAGGGGCCTCACTGAATATCCAACACTTTGCATCTTTCTTCAGGCTCCTGCCCTGTATCTTGAATCCATACATTCAACAGTCATTACTGAACACCTACTGGGTTCCAGCTGCTGTGGGGAATGTAATCAATAAGAGAATAGGCCCTGTGCTCAAGGAGCTTATGGAACAGAAGCAGAAGTAAGCTGGGTAAACAAATATTGGTAAACCAAGGGTAAAGAGAACACATGTATTGATGACATGCCATGGATTTCAGAGAAGGAAGCACACAGCTGTTGCTTAATAAATCCTTGTATGAATTAGCACCCTAAGATGCTCCTGAGACAGAGAGCCCACCCTTGTTTTCCCTCAGAACTCCATGGCAAGGATGTGTTCCCTCATTCTATCCTTTTTTTAAATAAATAAAATTATTTATGAATAATAGCATCATAGAGCTTACATAAATGATCATTAACCATAACTTTTTAATTTTACAAATGAGAGTTCTGAGGCCTGGAATTAATGCATTTTGTTCATTTACTTATTTTTCTACCAGTGTTTGGGGACTGATTTTGGGCTAAAAGCAGCACCAGTTGCTGAGGTTACAGAGAGAGCAAGATAAAATTTCTGCCTTTTAGTGAAAACCTTAACTGTAGTAAGGATCTGAACGGTAAATGTATAAGCCCAGAGCAACATAGGTACTAAAATATAAATATATATTGGAACAATATGTGAGCATATTACAAGTAGTAACTGAATAGAGAATTCTGAGAGAATTTCACAGAGTATTTTAAGTGAGTCTTAATGACTAAGAATTATTTTGAAAAGGAGTGGTGAAAAGGCATTTTAAGTGAAGAGTGGCATATGAAGTGTCACAATATGAAGCAGCATGAGATTTACAGTTTAAAGTGCTTGATGGGTTTTTGACGGTACGTCAGTGTGGTATGAGAATGGAAACTCAAGACTCATATCGTCGAGAGCCTTATGCACTATGCATAGGAATTTGGACTTCATTGTGCTGTCAGGGAGAGCTAGTAAAGTGTTTCAGGGTGGCCAAATAGAGGTTAAGTGGCTTATCATTCACAGGAAGTAGAGTTAAAGTCATGATTGAAATCCAATGTTATTGTTCTTATTAACAAGTAGACTATAATAAGAGTATAATATATGATAATAATATTTATTATACATTTACTATGTGTTTAGTTCCATGTTTTTATTTTAGTTAATCATCACCATAAAGCTATGGAATAGAGAAGAATTCTGCCTAGAATGACTTGCTGATTATAAGTAGGAAAGAATACTTCTGAGCCACTACGCTTTGATCTTTGACCAAACCCTGTATATGTCTGCAGTTTCTATTTGCCTGAGAACTGGAAGAGTGAGTAAAAACAGCTATACCTTTATCACTTCAGGAAACTGAGAGATTATATTTTGTGAATTTGTAACAAAACCCATTAAACTATCAGGACTTCTCAGCTAGATTAAAGTAGGTGGTAAGGGGGAAAAATCGTTTATGGACAGAAAAAGACCTTGAAAAAAATCACATGAATGCCTTCAGTAAGTCATTACATAGACCAAAACCAGGCCGATGTCAGTCCATACCATGCTGGAGCCACCACAGAGCATCAGAGTTTAGGGTACAGGGATGCAGGAAGAGAATGTCGGCCTACAGGGCAACAGTGAAAGATTTTCGTATCCACCGAGGAGACGGGATGAACCATTTTGAGACTCTGCCGGGGTAGGAGGGCTTTTATAGGGTGAGATTAAGACGACTTTGCTTGTATTTTTTTCTCTAGTGTGTGTCTAAACTACTATCAATAAGATTCATAGTTTTGGTTGTATTCTCCAAGGTTGCAGTGGAAATCAGAAAGCTATAAGACAGTTGAGTTTGGCTAAGTAAGAAAATTACCAATTATACTCAGAAAAGAGGAAGCAGTATGAGACCATTAGTTAAATGCTACCAATATGACTTCCTTTAGTTGAGCATTTCTATTTCATTTATTGTTAAAAATGTCTTTTGGGGCTTCCCTGGTGGCGCAGTGGTTGCGCGTCCGCCTGCCAATGCAGGAGAACCGGGTTCGCGCCCCGGTTTGGGAGGATCCCACATGCCGCGGGGCGGCTGGGCCCATGAGCCATGGCCGCTGAGCCTGCGCGTCCGGAGCCTGTGCTCCGCAACGGGAGAGGCCACAACAGTGTGAGGCCCGCGTGCCACACACACACAAAAAAAAATGTCTTTTGAAGTCTCAAGATGAAAAATCACTTAGAAGCAGAAATAATTTTTAGGGCTTCCCTGGTGGCGCAGTGGTTGAAAACCCGTCTGCCAATGCAGGGGACACGGGTTAAAGCCCTGGTTCGGGAAGATCCTACATGCCGCGGAGCAACTAAGCCTGTGCGCCACTACTGAGCCTGCGCTCTAGAGCCCGCAAGCCACAAGTACTGAAGCCCATGCGCCTAGAGCACGTGCTCCGCAACGAGAAGCCACCGCAATGAGAAGCCCGTGCACCGCAAAGAAGAGTAGCCCTGCTCACCACACCTAGAGAAAAGCCCGCACGCGGCAACGAAGACCCGACACAGTCAAAAATAAATAAATAAATAATTTAAAAAAAAAAACTTTAAAAATCATTAACAAAGTCAATGATTAAGCCTGCGGGTACTAACAAAGCCTTTTGTTACAAAGAATCTGGTATATAAGATGGTATTCTCTGTAGTGTATCTTTTCTATAGATCTAAAGGACTAATCATTTCAGCAAAGGCTGGAACTCTAAAGCACTAGAATTTGTTTTGATCATATATTGCATTACTGTTAAATGCCCAGGCAATAAAAGTTATCCATTCTGTCTTGCTGGAATATTAAATTGATGGAAGAATTGTGAATTTTCGTAGAATGTTCATCTGTTTGATGTTACACTGTCAGGTGTGTGCATTTAAAAGTGACCTTCTGTGCACTCGCATTATGGATACTGCCCAGTAATATTCTGTTTGCTTAGAGTGAAGAAGGATGACACCACTATATGCTCCTAGTTTTGTTTTTTTTTTTAACTTTTTAAAAAATACATTTATTTATTTATGGCTGCATTGGGTCTTCGTTGCTGCACACAGGCTTTCTCTAGTTGCGGCAAGTGGGGGCTACTGTTCGTTGTGGTGCATGGGCTTCTCATTGCAGTGGCTTCTCTTGTTGCGGAGCATGGGCTCTAGGCGCACGGGCTTCAGTAGTTGTGGCATGCAGGCTCAGTAGTTGTGGCTCGTGGACTCTAGAGTGCAGGCTCAGTAGTTGTGGCGCACAGGCTTAGCTGCTTCATGGCACGTGGAATCTTCCCGGACCAGGGATGGAACCCGTGTCCCCTGCATTGGTAGGCGGATTTTTAACCACTGAGCCACCAGGGAAGTCCCTATATGCTCCTAGTTTTTCTCCAGATTTCTCCTGTTTTTCTGGAACTGGGAGTTAGTGCACTGGGTTAACCCAATTCCGGTCTTTCAACATTTTCCTGTTGGCAGGCTATAATCAGAGTCAACCTGCCTGCATCTCCAAAAACTGCTCTGATTATCTTCACCTCCCAAAGGAACAGAAACAAGACACTTTAGGGTTTTGAGGATTTTATACAATTCACCTATCAAGTTTCTATCGACAGAGCTACTATCTAGCTAGTGAGCTAGTCTTTGAGGAGCTGCCTTGTTAGAACTTCAGGAATATTATACTAAATGGCTAAGACAAATCACTTGGAAAAATATCCTTAACACATAACTTTATGGCCAGACTAAATATCTGTCCTATGAATAGTCAGAAGGAGATAAGACAGTGGGGAGAGGAAGATTAGAGAAAGAATGAGAGATGAAGCAAAGGGAGACAGAGAGGAAGTTTAAATCAAGTTGACTTATGGGATAGCCTCCCTGTCTTGAGGACTTAGGAAGCCTTAGGAAAAAACAAGCAGACTGGATTATTATAAATCACTTTTGTACCTGTATTAATGAACTGTGGTTCTTAGAATTATTGGCTGGGCCCCATAAATAAGTCCATTAGAAAATGTAGTTGTAACTGCATTTGTTGTCACTCAGGTGATTACTGTGAGATCCCACTTCCCTACAGGAGACCAAGAAAGAGATGGGGCTGCTGTCATGGAAAAACATTTGACACACATCCCAAGTGTCACATTATTCTGTACTGAGCTGTATCTGCAAATCTGTGGGCCTGTGGAATATTAGGTGTTCTAGTTCACAGATGTCCCTCTATCATCCTCCATATAAAGAGACATAAAAAGAGGGGGGAGGGAGAGGGAGGGACTAGGAGTTTGGGGTTAGTAGATGAAAACTATTACATTTAGAATGGATAAACAACAAGGTCCTACTGTATAGCACAGGGAACTATATCCAATCTCCTGGGATAAACCATAATGGAAAAGAATATTTTAAAAAAGAATATATATGTGTATAACTGAGTCACATTGCTGTACAGCAGAAATTAGCACAACAGTGTAAATCAACTATACTTCAATTTTAGAAAAATTACCACACACACACACACAAAAAAACAATAAAGAGACTAGAGAGGGATGTAAGAGAAAAGGAGGATTGGGAATTCCCTGGCAGTCCAGTGGTTAGGGCTCCATGCTTCCACTGCAAGGGGCATGAGTTTGATCCCTGGTTGGGGAACTAAGATCCAGCATGCCACATGGCACGGCCAAAAAAAAAAAAAAAAAGGAAAGAAAAAAGGAGGATCAAATGAAGATTGAACCCCAAACTCCTCCTACCCCAACTTCTCTTCCCATCTTCACACTACAGCCTAGATTGGACTTAGGTTCTCCATGGTTGTGACCAGAGCACAAAACACATGCTTCGCTATCTTCATGGAGCTTTGTTCTACATGCATAATCCACATGCTGGCACAGCTCACATTCCTTATTTGTTTAGCTGTTCCCTATGGTTGGCCATTTGTTGTTGCCAATTCTCCCTTGCTATGATTCCATAAACAGCTTGGTGTATATATATATTTTTTTTTGGTGTACATTTTTTGCCACCTCCTCCCCATACACATATTTTTTCTCCTGTTATTACTAAAATTGTTCCAGAATGTGAGCTATTTGATAACACTTGCAGTAGTTGGCCATACAATATTTTGGAAAGAATGTTTCTCGCCCAAAGCAATGTTTGTCGTTTAAAATTTTTGCTGATATAATAGAGATGTAATGAGGTTTTACCTGTGTTTTACTTTATTTCATTACCTGCTAATGAAGCTATGAATTTTTCCATGTGTATTTCTACTTTTTTGCTTCATTCTGTCAACACACATATTTGATAAACAATTATAATAGTAATAGAAAAGAGTTTTATTCAAGCCAAACTGAGGACTACAGCCTGGAAGATACAGATTTAAGAAGCACTGAATTGTGTTCCATCAGACTACAAACTGGGGGAGGCTCGTATAGGCAAAAACCGCAAAGCTACATATGTTGTTTGTCAAGAACTACAACTGAAGACTTCCCTGGTGGCACAGTGGTTAATAATCTGCCTGCCAATGCAGGGGACACGGATTTGAGCCCTGGTCCAGGAAGATCCCACATGCCGTGGAGCAACTAAGCCCGTGTGCCACAACTACTGAGCCTGCCCTCTACAGCCCGTGTACCATAACTACTGAAGCCCGCGTGCCTAGAGCCCATGCTCTACAACAAGAGAAGCCACCGCAATGAGAAGCCCGCGCACTGCAACGAAGAGTAGCCCTGCTCGCCACAACTAGAGAAAGCCCGCGTGCAGCAACAAAGACCCAATGCAGCCAAAAATTTAAAAATTTTTTTAAAAAAAGAACTACAATTGAAGCTGGCAAGAAGTAAGAGTGCTTTTTAAGTATGGACTGGTTGGGGTCCAAAATAGTTGCAAAGTTACAAGGGGAAACGTTGGACCATTAGGTTGCAGCTGGCAGCTACTAGCAGATACTGTTTTGAAAATGGCTTGTGGTATCCTTGAGTTTGATACAGTTCAGAAAATTCAGAGTCTCAATGATGCAGGCACATGTCTGAAACTACACCTCAATCGCCACCCGGCTCTATTTTTCTTTTAATATTTATTTTTAAATTTATTTTGGCTGCGCTGGATCTTTACTTGCAGCATGCAGGCTTCTTAGTTGCAGCATGCATGCAGGATTTAGTTCCCCAAGCAGGGATCAAACCCAGGCCCCCTGCATTGGGAGGGTGGAGTCTTACCCACTGGACCACCAGACAAGTCCCACCTGGCTCTATTTTGGATACCTGAACCACAGTTTTATGTCTTGTCAGAACAAAGAAGAAACATCAAACATGACAGAGGTACATTCCTTCAAGGTTTCAAAAGGGACAGATTAGCATGCACACAGCTAGTTAGCATGACCTTGGTGTCTGGGAAGAGAACTTTATCTTCAAAGGAGTACCAGCACTGGCATCTTGGGGGTGGGGAAGGGGGGGGCATTTATCCCTATCTTCAAAGTGGACATTCTAAACAATCTAGTAACTGTATTCCTTTTTCTTTTTTCAAATGGTTAAAGCAGATGTATAATGTATGTTTGACAGGCCATAAGACAGGCCTGTTCTAGTTAGTATAAAGATCAAGCCAAATCACGTATAAGCCAGAATGACTTCCCTATACTTCAACATGTGAAAATTGCTTCCATCAAGTCTGTAAAAATGGTACAGGTCCTTTAACTACTTGCCGTGTGGACTTTAGATTTTGAACTTAGTTGTCTGTAGTACTTCTTCATAAATATTTTACATACTAAACATTTGTATTTGTAGGACGTAATTTTCCATCTGGCGGTCTTTTTTAATTGAGATATAATTCTCATAGCATAAAATTCACCCTTTTAAATACACAACTAAGTGGTTTTTAGTATATCCACAATGTGTACAAACATCACCACTAATTCCAGAACATTTTTATCACCCCCAAAACAAACCCTGCACCACTTAGCATTCACTTGCTATTCCCCTCTGCCCCTGGCCCCTGGCTACCACTAACCTTTTTATCTCTATGGATTTGCCTATTCTGGACATTTCACGTAAGAATCACACAAAGTCTTGTGTCATCAGGTTCTTTGGCTTAGCACAATGTTTCAAAGTTCATCCACGTTGCAGCATGTATCACTGCTTTGTTCCTTTTTTACTGCTAACTAATAACCCATCATATGCATATAATATATCTTGTTAATCTGTTCAATAGACAGGTTGTTTCTACTTTTCAGCCATTATGAATAATGCTGCTATTCAGGTACAAGTTTTCACTTCTCTTGGGTTTATACCTAGGAATGGAATTGCTGGATCCTATAGTAAGTAATTCTATGTTAACATTTTGAAAGACTGCCAAACTGTTTCCAAAGTGGCTAAGCATCTTTTCATTCTTTCTTTTCATTCCTTCCTTCCCTTCCTTTTCTCCCTTCCTTCCTCTCTCTCTTTCTTTCTTTCTTTCTGCCGCATTGCATGAAGGGGCATGCAGGATCTTAGTTCCCCAAGCAGGGATGGAACCCATGCCCACTGCAGTGGAAGCACAGACTCCTAACGACTGAAACACCAGGGAATTCCCACTAAGCATCTTTTCAAACGTTAACGATCATTTAGTTTTCCTCCTCTTCAGAATGACTTCATAGCTTTTGCCTTAGTCTTTGGTCAGTTAGCAGGAGCTCTTTGTATGCTGGGAATGCCTTAGCCTTTATCTGGTTTATCTTCTACAATATGTCCCAGTCTACTGCTTGATTTTATTTTGTTTTCTAAAGTTTTTTTTAAAAATACAGTCACACAAGCTTATATTTTACTTTAAGGCACCTCAGTTTCCTATTTTGCCTCAATATTAAACTTAACCTTCTCTTAAGTGTTCTTTCATTGGCTATTAAATTCCATCTTTTTGTATGTAAAGACAAAAGCCTTTTTTCCCAGAAGAACAGACAATTTCTGCTAGCACCAAGTTAAATGCTATCCTTGCATAGAGGTCAACATATATTCAGATCAATGTTGGCTATACTGTTCTATTTATTCACGCGTAGTTCAAACTACACTGCTTTGATTAAAGAAGGTTTTTTTCCGTAATTTTGATGCTGGAAAGACAGGTATTCGTTTTTTTTTTTTTTTTTTAAGTTTTGTTGACACGCAGTTTTTTCTTATTTATTTATTTATTTATTTATTGCTCTGTTGGGTCTTCGTTGCTGTGCGAGAGCTTTCTCTAGCTGTGCTGAGCAGGGGCTACGCTTCACTGCAGTGTGTGGGCTTCTCATTGCGCTGTCTTCTCTTGTTGAGGAGCACGGGCTCTAGGCACGAGGACTTCAGTAGTTGTGGCTCAGGGGCTCTAGAGCGCAGGCTCAGTAGCTGTGGCACACGGGCTTAGGTGCTCTGCTGCATGTGGGATCTTTCCGGACCAGAGCTCAAATCCGTGTCCCCTGCATTAGCAGGTGGACTCTTAACCACTGCGCCACCAGGGAAGACCCTGCCACACGGTTTTGACACTACTCTCTTTATAACATGTTTTAGATCACAGACGAGTGAGTCACCTATAGTTACCGTTAAGAAACAGAACTCATAGTTTCACTTTAGTCATCCTGCCTGAGGCTGGCGTTTACATAGAAGAATAAGGCAATCCCTGCGCTTGTGTGGCCCCAATTCCTGATCACTGCCTCATTGGAGAATGAACCGAGTATGGGAACAATGCAGAAAGAAAAGACGAATTGAGGACGGTAACGGAAATGGACAGCTAGAATTCCTGAGAAAATAAGATGGCCGGTCCAGACCGCTGTGTAGAAGTTGGCCAACAGGGGAGGGGAGCTTCGCCCGGCTCTGACCGAAGGGCCGCCCCTGCCGAAAGGGACGGCTGTAACAGGACCCTAGAGGCGACAAAAACCACGACCTACCACCACCTTACCGCCACCGCAGTTTTTTGATAGACCCCAGGGGTTGCTGCGGAAACTTCGTCCGCCTCTCACAGACCTTCCGGTCAGTCAGACGGCCCGCATCCGGTCGAGCCCCGGCCCTGCTCCGCCCCAACCGCGGCGCCTGGCGATCTCCCATTGGCTGTTTGGCACCGAACCACATTTCCCAGCAGCCCATGTAGCTAGACCGTCCGTACCTGGAGTGGTGCCAACCTGTCTTGGAGGGTTTGAGCCAACCTTCTTTCCATCTCCCAGGTACAGCCGCAGAGAGAATGGCTGCTGCCAACCTGGCCTCCCTGCGTCCCTGAGAGCTCCGCCGGCCGGCCTCGAGCCTCGCCTTCCCAAGCGCAGACCGCTCGCTCCAAGCGAGGAGACCAGGCTTCCGCACCGGAAACGGGGCACCGGGCGTGACGTCACTGCTGCCTAGGCGCCCGGCCTCCCAGAAGGCACCGCGTCCCGGCCGTCCTCCCCAACTGACGGCGGCGCACACCAATAGTCGCCGGCTGCCTGTGAGGACATTCCGAAGGGCGAGGGGTGGGCTTGGCCTCTCGATCCTAGTTTCCCGGTCTCTCCCCGAGTCTGGGTCTCTGGGCTGTCCCCAGTGAGCGCCCAGGGGCGGCAGAACCCCAAGAGGTGAGGGACTCCGGGAGGGCGGGAACCAGGCTGAGGCGGCTTCTGGGGTGCGGAACAGTCTATTGCTAGGGGAACCTGGCCCGATGGGTAGCCGGGAGCGCACCCCAGGCAATGCCACCAGCTGGGCTTTGCGGTGAAGGTGCCCCTTGGCCAGTGGGAGAGGCTGCAGAGCGGGCCTGGCCTGGTGGGCCCTACTGGGATGTCCCCTCTCGCTCTTACAGGGCTTTGAGGGCGGAAAGGAGTCAGCAGGCCACACGTAGACAGCTCATGCGGCCTTGCGTTTGCTCCTTGAACCATCAGCAACCCCCGGAAGGGCATCCGAGGGACCTGCGGTCCAAGGGACGCAGTGAAGCCAGATTCAGTGGCCAAGTTGACTTGTAAACTGATGCTCTCGGTATTGGACCCCGGATTTCCTGTCTTCTGGCCCATTGCTTCTTCTACCAGCATGAGTTAAACCTTTCTTCCCAGTGGAGTTTGCACTTCATTTTCTCATGATGATGGCCCTTGAGGTTTGAACATCTGCTTTCATTCTCAGGATATTCCTTTCAGGCCTTGCTAAGAGTATCGGGTCAGGGATCTTCCTTACGGTTGTGAGTTCCCTACCGTAGTTTATCTTTCCTTTTTGATTTAGATCTCATGTGGCCTCACTTTGCAAGACACATATTGGAGTGCAGGCATCTCCAGCCTGACTCATGGTTTCTCTCATCTGCAGCGTGACTGACAGGTTTCCTCCAGTAAGAGGTGACTCTTGAAGCTCTGCAGAAACAAGTGTGTGTGTGATTTCAAGGCACGATGGCTGCAAAAGTGGTTCCTATACCCCCAAAGCCAAAGAGGTCCTTTATACTGAGAGTTCCTCCTAACTCCAAGCTGGGCCAAGATCTACTTCGAGATGCTACTAGTGGGCCCAAGACCATTCACCAGCTGGTGCTGGAGCACTTCCTCACCTTCTTGCCCAAGCCAAGCCTAGTCCAGCCCAGTCAGAAAGTCAAGGAGACCTTGGTTATTGTGAAAGATGTGAGCTCAAACCTTCAGAACAGAGGTAAGAAGCACATACTGTTTTACTAGAAGAGAAGGGGATGGTACTGGGGGCTGAGCTAGACTTCCCTGTTAGTAATGAATTCAAGTTATGTTGGTGGGTGTCGGAAAAAAAGAGTTGATTCCAATAAGTCAACGTGCCAGAGAGAGGGAGTATTTTTTTCTCAAGCTGGAGCTTGAATGGTTTGCTAAGTGTGTGTAAAGCCACAGAATAAACAGTGTATATCTTTTCTGTAGTGTCAGTTTTACCCAGACATTGGGGGAGAGGGAATATCTTTTTAGGATAAAGGAATGTGGATGAATTATTGAATTGACTTCACCTTATGTGGAATTTTGTTAACTTTTGTGCTTGCTGTGGGCATCTTCAGACTTTACCTTTCCCCATCCTTGCCCTTAGTAGTAATGGGAATTTTAAAGGTGCTTAGGGGAATATCCTTTTCATAGTGAAGAGACCCCATATAGGTTCAAGACCCTGTGGTTTGTGGATTGATCTCTGACTGGGCTCATAGGAACAGAAAAAGCCTTGAGTTACCTACCAAAGGAATGAGGACAGCCTGGCTTCAAGGTGTGGGTAGAGTCTCCATATTAGAGTCACTGACTTTTCTATTAACTACGGCTTCCTCTTTCCCCAGTGCAACCTCATCCCTTAGTGAAGCTTCTACCCAGAGAAGGAATCCAGCAGAAACAGGAGACAGTGTCTCTGTGTTTGAAAGCTGAGTCTGAGGTGGGTTCAGTTTTCCTGTTCACTGTTTGAGTGCATCACCTTCTCTACTCTTGCAGCCCTCCGTATATATAAACCCACTCTTGGGAGTCAGCAGGGAGATGGGGCTCTTTTCTTCACTGCCTCCTTGGACAGTCATCTTTTTTTTTCCTCTGGCTCCTCTCTGAGCCTGGCTTTCCTGTCTGCGTGGGACTTCTAGATCCCTTTTGCCATCCCTTCCCTGATCTTGGTCTTTCTTAACAGCAGGGCTGTTAAGGAACCTCTGTTACTAAGAGGAAGGGGGCCTGTTGCTCTTTCAGGAGCTGGTGGTCTTTGAGGATTTGAATGTATTTCACTCCCAAGAAGAATGTGTAAGCTTGGATCCTGTTCAGCAGCCCACCTCAGAGATTCAAGACAACAGTATTGGGGAGATGATGTTACTGGGTAAGAAATCAAGTCCCTTGTGTGTTCAGATTGAAGGCTATGGGAAAAGCATGTTCTATTTCATCTCAGACTTTTTTGAGACATTGTTCACACCAGCTAAGTACATGTTCATGCACATTTAATTTTTGATTTATTCCATGTGGCAGAGCCTTCTCCAGCTGTGAGTGGCCATTTTCCCTGTATCTTGGGGGCAGTAAGGAGGGGCCTTCTCTTGGTAAGCAAGACTTGTTGATATACTCACATCAAATATTTAAACAGATAAAAAATGCGAGTATACTGTTTCTGAATCTCTGCACCCAGTGGTATTCTCCCCACAGATATATTTTACATCAGTGTATTTATTGGACACATGACTAATTCTTTTAAGTCTTTTTTTTTCTTGGTGGTTCAATAGCTGTGAAGCCTACTAGTGTAAGAGAAAATATATCCCACTTTTGATGGAAATAACATCTGGCACTTATTAAGCACTTGTGTGCCAATATGTGCTAGACACTTCTAACTACTTTGCATGCATTCATTATCTTATGTAATTCTTAAGATAGTACTGTTGGGTATAGGAATCATTACTGTTTCATAAATGATGGAACTGAAGCAGAGAAAAGTTAAGAAATTTGCTAAAGGTCACACAGCAGTAGGTAGTAGAGCAGGGATTTGGATTCAGGGAATCTAACACCAGAGCTTACAGTCTTGGCCCAGTACAGTACTGCCTCCTTGCTGCATTTCTCATAGTTTCATCAGTGAATTTCCTATATGGTTGGTGAATGAAGCCCTCTTCATTTGTACTCATTTCCCAGTAGTGGCTAACAAGTGCTACATAGGAACTCATCTGGCAGCAGCTTCTCTGTAAGCTGCTTAGAGATGCTTCGGTTTTTCCCTAGAAATATACTGCTACCCTAGAGCCAGGGTCCCTCAAAAATTGTTTTGCTGAGTGCCTAATACTTTTTACCTTGCCTTCAAGACTGGTTCTGAGGCTGAGGTTTTGTGAGTTGCCTAGGGTGACAGAAATATATAATGATTACTCAACTCTGTAGTTGTCTTATCCTGTATGGTTGGGGTGGTGGTACATAATAGGCCTGGTTAATTTCCCATAGATTATTATATGTAATATTTTCTTTATTTTAGGAAACCGTATAAACAGATCAGACTTATTACACTGAGTTTTTCCTGAGTCTTAGGCAAGGCTAGGATTTATTTTGGGTGACTGACTGTTGGGCATGTTGCCAACTCCAGGAACACTTTGGCCCTGCATGTTGAGGCCCTGAAACCCAGTCCTCACCCTTGCCTTTCCTCTCCCTTGTCCATACTCTGAAGCTGATGATTTAAGCTTAGAGTCATTCACCACATTTAATAAATGCTGTTTTCCCCTCACGCAGGGTTGGGTTTTGGAGTTGATATTCAAGAGGTTAAAAATATATATAATGCTCCATTTCTACCCTCCAAGAGCTTCTAAGTTACAGCTGTAAAGAGCTATGATAAGTCAAGGCAGGATTTGGACCCAGGAGCAGAGTTTGGAAGAACACAGATTTGATTTTAGATGAGATTCAGTCCATGGCAGGAAATAAAATGAGGTTTTCCTCTGGGCACTTGGACATTGGGGACTGGAGGTCAGATGTAAGGATGTAGAGATTTGGGAGTCATCAGCATATAGCTGATAGTTGAAATAGTAACATTTGGTCAGTTTGCAAAGGGAAAAGTGTAAGGGAATGAACCTCGTGGGGACAGGAATCAAAAGGAAGGCCCTTGACAGAGGAAGACAGAATTTGTGTTTCAGTCCAAGTAAACCACATGAAAACAACCAAAAAGGTAGAGCACTTAAATTCTCAGTGAGATAGTTCTTTTGGTTGTATCTGCCCTCTACTGTGGTAAGAGAATATACCTTTCCAAGATTGATACAAATTGACTACATACTATGCAACAAAAACACAATAGATTCCAAAGAGTAGAAATTATACATTAGGATCTATCACAATGCAATACAACTAGAAATTAATAATGAAATCAGAGAAAACAATTTCTTTCTACCAGTAAAGTTTAAAACTATTAAGTAACTTTGGGTCAAAGGAGTAATACAAATTAAAATCGTGTAATTTTTCTGCAAAACACTATGTATCAGAATCTATGGTATAATCTAAAGTGGTACTCATAAGAATATGCAGGGATGTAAAAACATGTATACTGGTTTACAGAAATTAATTAAGCCTCTGACTCAAAGTTAGGAAAACAAGATAAGGGAAAACAGGAACAAAATATTAATAAATACAAACTTAGAAATCAATAAGTTAAAAATAGAAAAAATAGAGGAACTAATAAGTAGAAAGATTTACACACAAATAGATAAACCAATTTCCATAGAGGAAACTGAAATTGTCAAAAAAGTAGTCCCACACACAAGAAAAAGGACCAGCCTTAGTTTCACAGGAAATTCTTGTAAATCTTTAAAAATTTGACAGTTCAAATTCTGTGAGAACTTTCAGAGTATAGAAAAAAGAAGGAAAACTTCCAGGTTCTTTTTATGACATTAGTGTAACAAAGATATCACAACCTGATGAAAATTGCAATGACCAAATAAGATTTATTCCAGGAATACAAAAATGATTTAGTCATAGAAAGTCTATTTGTTATAAGTCTATCCATCTGAAAATAAAAAGGAGAAATAGCCTATGATCATTTTCATAGTTATTGAAAATATATTTGACAAAATACAAACCTCTTCTTCATAAGAACACTTAACAAACTAGTGACTAATGGATACTTCCTTAACGGGCTATATATCCTTTCAGCCAGCATCATCTTTAATGGGAAACACTGGGGGCATTCCCACTAGAATTAGGAATACAACAGTGAAGCCCACTACCCCTACTGCTATTTAATATTTTGTTTCAGGTATTAGCCAGTGCAGTTAAATGAGAAGGAAATTAGCCGTATTATAAGAACTTAAGAGAAAGATAAAACTACACCTATTTACATATAATATAATTGTGTAGCTGGAAAATCCTAGAGAATGTCTGAAAGCTTATTCCAAATAATAAGCATTTAGTAAGGCAATGAGATGTAAAATTATTATACCAAAATCATTCATGCAAACACAATCATTTAGGCGATATACAATAGGAACAAAAAAGATTAAACACCTAGGAATAAACTTAAGAAGTGTGCAAAAATTATGAGGAAAACTTTAAAAGGACACAGAAGTAGATTTGAATGAATGGAAAGAAGTATCATGTTCTTGGTGGGGAAGATTTTAACATAAAAAAAAGGTCAGTTCTCCCCAGATTGATTTATGAATTCAATGTAATCCCTTTAACAAAACCAATAGGATTTTTTCCCCTGGAACTAGGCAGTCTGATCTCAAATTCAAATGGAAAAATAACTACAAGTAACGGGGAAAATTGAAAAGAAGAGCAGTGGCGCAGGAGGGTTCTATCCATATCAGGTATTAAAGCAGCCTCTAAAGCCTGTCATGAAAACAGTATATAGTACTGGCACGTGACTAGATAGACCAATGGGATGGAATAAGAAGTCCAGGGACCTCCCTGGTGGCGCAGTGGTTAAGAATCTGCCTGCCAGTGCAGGGAACATGGGTTCGATCCCTGGTCGGGGAAGATCCCACATGCTGCAGAGCAACTAAGCCCATGCGCCACAACTAGTGAAGCCCGTGTGCCACAACTACTGAAGCCCGCATGCCTAGAGCCCGTGCTCTGCAACAAGAGAAGCCACTGCAATGAGAAGCCCGCGGACTGCAACGAAGAGTAGCCCCCGCTCTCCGCAACTAGAGAAAGCCCCGTGCACAGCAGCAAAGACCCAATGTAGCCAAAAATAAACTAATTAATAACAAAATTAATTAAGTTTAAAAAAAGTGCAGAAATAGCTTCAAATACACATGAGGATTTAGTTTGTGATAAAGTTGTAATCTCCAATCAGCAAGGTAAAGAGGGACTTTGGGATAAAAGGTGTTGTGACAACCTAGTAGCCATTTGGTGAATCATACCTTACTTTGCACACCAAGAAAAACTCCCAGTGAATCAAAGGGTGAATTCCTTTATACCCGTGGCCTAGGAAGACTTTTCTAATTAAGACTCAAAAATCCAGAAGTCTTGAAAGAAAAGATCAATAAAGTAGATACTTAAAAATTTTTAAACTTCTGTATGACAAAATAAAAAACAAATATCTGAGCAAATGCAGTAAATTGGAGGTAAATATTTGTACCTTATATCAGACAAAAGCCTAATCTTCCTAATTTATTAAGAATTTCTAGAAATTGGGAAGAGAAAGATCAACAGATTTTCTCAGAAATACAAATTACTCTGAAATACATGAAAGAGGGCTTCCCTGGTGGCGCAGTGGTTAAGAAACCGCCTGCCAATGCAGGGAACACAGGTTCGAGCCCTGGTCCAGGAAGATCCCACATGCTGCGGAGCAACTAAGCCCACGCGCCACAACTACTGAGCCTGTGCTCTAGAGCCTGTGAGCCACAACTACTGAAGCCCATGCGCCTAGAGCCCGTGCTGTGCAACAAGAGAAGCCACTGCAACGAGAAACCTGCACACGGCAACAAAGAGTAGCCCCTGCTCATCACAACTAGAGAAAGCCCACACGCAGCAATGAAGACCCAATGCAGCCAAAAATAAATAAATTAATTAATCAATAAAAGAAATTTTAAAAATAAAATAAAATACATGAAAGATGTCCAGCCCTACTCATAATTAGAAATGCAAATAAAACCTTTACTGAGTTACTTTAAAAAAAAATCTATCAGATTTATAGAAATCAGAAACTTAACAACACATTGGTGGTGAGGTTGTTGGGAGATGGGTATATTGCTGGTGGGCATGCAGAATGGTACAGTTCCTGTTTATGAGAATCTGTAATTACCCATATTACAGATGCATTTACCTTTTGATCTAGCAGACCCACTTCAGGGAATCTGAATTACAGATAATAGCAATAGCACACATTCAAAATAATCTATAAACAAGGTTTATTCGTTGTGGTATTGTTTGTAAAAACACAAAGTTGAAAACAATCCAAGTGTTTCTGCAGGGTGCGGGTTGAATACAGTGTGTTTCCACACATCATACCATTGATAATCTCTGTGCACTGGAATATAGTGACTGAAGTAAGGCAAGTAGCAGAAATATACATAGTGTACTACCTTTTGTAAGAAAGGGATAGAAAAAGAAAACGTATTGCCTAAAGAAACAATGGGAAAACAAAAAGAAATTAATAAAAACTGCTACCTGTCTGGGGAATGAATAGAATGGATGGGGAGAGGGATGAGAGTAAGGCTCTCTGTGTATACTTTTTCATGTTTTGATTTTTTGAGCCATATAAATATATTAGCTACTAAAATTATTTTATTTTTAAAGTTAGTACAGTAAAGGAAGGTAAAATACAGTTTCCCATGAACAACACAGGGATGAGACCCTCCCAGCAGTCAAAAATCAATGCGTAATTGATAGTCAGCCCCCCATACCCGCTGTTCCTCTATATCCATGGTTCTGCATCTGCAGATTCAACCAACCTTGGATTCCATAGTACTGTAGTACTTATTGTTGAAAACATTCTGAGTATAAGTGGACTTTCGCACAGTTCAAACCTGTGTTGTTGAAGAGTCAACTGTATTTTATTGACCCTTTCAGAAAAATAAAAAAAATCATGAGTTTCAACTAATTGTTCTGAAAACAGATATTTAGCTCTTTAATATAACCTAATGTTTATAATCATTCATAAAACGCTGATGGTAATTCCTGAAAACTGAGAATAAAGAAACCTGCTATCACTATTAATATCATTAACTAATTTTCTAAAGCAAGAAGATAAGAAAAAGGGGTTGAGAAGAATGAATACTGGAGAGGGAACCAAAATATGATTTGTACTTAGAAAATCTAAAAGGATCAACTAAAACATTATTATATTTAATAGTTTTAAAGTAGGTTGATAGGAATAAATATTTAACAATCAATAAATAGCATTCTTTTTTTTTTAATTTATTTTTGGCTGCATTGGGTCTTCATTGCTGTGCGTGGGCTTTCTCTAGTTGTGGCGAGAGGGGGCTACTCTTCCTTGCGGTGCATGGGCTTCTCATTGCAGTGGCTTCTCTTGTTGCGGAGCACGGGCTCTAGGCTTGTGGCACGTGGGGGCTCAGTAGTTGTGGCTTGCAGGCTCTAGAGCGCAGCCTCAGTAGTTGTGGCACATGGGCTTAGTTGCTCCGTGGCATGTGGGATCTTCCCGGACCAGGGCTTGAACCCATGTCCCCTGCACTGGCAGGCGGATTCTTAACCACTGCGCCACCAGGGAAGCCCAATAAATAGCATTCTTAAATAAACACAGAATAATGAGAGTTCTCATTCAGAATGACTGTAAGATAGAAGTAAACTAGAGAAATGTTTTATTGGTAAAAAGAAAAGATTCTTAAATATTGGAGAGAAACAGGTCTAAACTGGAAAACTAAAATCATGTAAAATAAAGATAGCAGTGCCCTCCAAATTTATACTCTAAATACACTCAGTCAAATTTGTGAAAAGGTAGAAGTGGATGTTCTGACTGGTTTTACCAATATTAGACATGTTACAAACAACAAACAGTGTGATACTAAACTCCAAATGTATTAGAGTTAACTGTAAAAACAAGTCATAAAAGAATGGCTAGGGGATTTCCCTGGGCACACAGTGGTTAAGAATCCACCTGGCAATGCAGGGGACACAGGTTCAATCCCTGGTCCAGGAAGATATCCCACATGCCGCAGAGCAACTAAGCCTGTGTGCCTAGAGCCCATTTTCCACAACAAAGAGAAGCCACCACCATGAGAAGCCTGTGCACCGCAACGAAGAGTAGGCCCCGCTCGCCACAAAAAGAGAAAGCCTGTGCACAGCAACGAAGACCCAATGCAGCCAAATAAATAAATTAATTTTTTAAATACCTTAGAAAAAAAAGAATGGCCAGGAAACAATAGAAATTTATCAGATTTTTTTTTTTTTTTTTTTTTTTT
>NC_041227.1:49066272-49080410 GCF_002837175.3 Physeter macrocephalus | reverse complement strand
ACCCGCGTCCCCTGCATCGGCAGGCGGACTCTCAACCACTGCGCCACCAGGGAAGCCCTATCAGATTTTAAGACTAATTTTTTTTTCTGGTTTTAAGTTGCGGAGTTATTATAGAGGGAGACTTCCATTAATATATCAGTAGTGATAAAGAGATTAAGATTTGTAATATATAAAATTTATTTAAATTTATAAAAGTCTCAGCCCAATAGATAAATTACTAGTTTGCAGTAATCAAAGTGCAAAGTAAAGCTACAATGAGAAACCATTGTATACCTATTAAATATTTGAAAATTATATCTACTGCCAGCAAGATTAGGTAAAATTGATAACCACATGTTGATGATTGTATTGAAATTTGTACAGCTTGTTTGGAAAGCAGTATAACAGTTCATACCAAGAGCTGTGATAAAAATTGGCATGTGCTTTGACCCAGCATTTTCATTATCCTAAGGGAATCGTTAAAAGAAATAATTTAAAAGAAAAAATTCTATTGGTGTGAAACTGCTAAATCCAGCAGAGATTCATATTCTAGCTTCAGGTTCAGTCACATTATCTAAATGGTTGATTTCATCCTTTAATCTCAGTAAGTTGCCTGGAGTCAGACAAGTCCCTTGTCACACACCTGTTCAGAGCATACTTTTTTTTTTTTTCACTTTGTTGCCTAGTCTTTATAATTTGTTATTTTACACAGACTTTTTTTGGGAAATACAAATGCAGAAAAGTCTACAAATGCTAAGTGTACAGCTCAGATTTTCACAAAATGTACACATTTGTCTAACCACACCCAAAATTGACTATTCCTAACAGCCCAGAAATCCCTCTGTGCCCCCTGCTCAGTCACTACTCTCCTTCCTCTCCAACAATGACAACTATTGACTTCTACCATAGTTTCATTTTATCAATTGTAGTAATCCTTTAGTGTCCAAATAACAATTCATTGTGTGAATATGCTATACCTCCTTTAGTTGTGGTCATTTGAATTTTTCCAGTTTTTCACTATATTGGATATTATACTATTACCTAATACTATAATATTTTAATATTTAATGTAGTGAAAACCTGGAAGTAACTCATCTTACCATTCACTTACTAGCCTCCTAAAAATTACAAGTAGTACCCTTTAGTATTTATGTCCTTCATCCCCTGGTCCTTATTAGCTCAGTGCTCTACACAGAATATAAGGTCAGTATGAACTTGTTGAGTGAGTAGTTGGTGCTTATTCAGAAAACAAACAAATGAAATCTTTTAATGTAGTCCCACTCATTCCAATTTTTAAAGAAAAGTAAAAAGAGGATTGTGTGCTTGCATTATGGGGTATGGAAAGATTTATCAGTCATGTATCCCACCCTCATTAAGGGTGGAAAAGTGTTGATGGCAATTATCAGCCAGTCCTCAGATTTCTGATTTTCAAGGTTATTGTTTCATGAGAAATCTGACTTCTTTTTTCCTGCCTGGTATCATAGCCCATAGTTACTAAATTCTCTCTCTGTTTCACCAGTCAGTGACAGTAATCCTGAGGGTGAAGATCTTCAGAAAGAACCTGTAGAGAATGAAGATCAGAGAGAAAAGTCTTCAGATTATAATGAAATTGATTGCTCCGTGGTCTCTGAGCAACCTCCAGATTGCCAGAAAGAGGAAAGACTAAATACATCCATTCCAAAGGAAAGGAAAATGAGAAATCTTTTAGTTACCATCGAAAATGATACTCCACTAGAGGAACTCTCAAAATATGTGGATATCAGTGTTATCGCACTTACCAGAAATCGGAGAACAAGAAGATGGTATACTTGTCCACTGTGTGGGAAACAGTTTAATGAAAGTTCTTACCTTATTTCCCACCAGAGGACTCACACTGGAGAAAAACCCTATGACTGTAGTCACTGTGGGAAAAGCTTCAATCATAAAACAAACCTTAATAAACATGAGCGAATCCATACAGGAGAGAAACCTTATTCATGTTCTCAGTGTGGGAAAAACTTTCGTCAGAATTCTCATCGGAGTCGCCATGAAGGAATCCATATAAGGGAGAAGATATTTAAGTGTCCAGAATGTGGGAAAACCTTCCCAGGAAACAAAGAATTTGTGATTCATCTGCAGAGTCATGAGGCTGAGAGGCCATATGGTTGTACAAAGTGTGGGAGGAGGTTTGGTCGGCTGTCAAACTGTACCCGGCATGAAAAAACCCATTCAGCATGTAAGACCCGAAAACAGAAGTGGGATCGGGAAAGGTCTGATGGTCCTGCCTCAACCTGAAATATTCCTTAAGGAATTCTGAATTCCCAGGCTATCTGAAAAGATACAGATAAGAAAACCTCATTATAGCCAAAATTGGATAAATACCCATGTTTGCTGAAACCTCAAGTTTTTAGAAAATTCACAGGGGGGAAGAAAAAAAACAAAAACATCCTCAAGGGCTATACCTCAGTTAGCAACCAGGCTTTTTGGACTAGAGCTTTCTTTTGTGAACTTGTATAACAATGTACAGGTCACAGATCCCTTCCCTGAAAAATGCTTTGAAATATGAGTCTGGGGGCTGCTTACCTTCAAGGTGAAGAGTGATGAGTGTCCTGAAAGTATATCCAGCTTTTCCCCCACATAGGAATTCACTCTTGAGAAATAATGTAAAGGTCCTTATCTGGAACTGTGTTCCCCTAAAAGAACCAAACTACTGATTTTTTAAGTCAACAGCTTCTATTAGCAACTCATATAACCCTCTAAGGATACCCTTAAAGCCTGAGAGTTGAAAGGGATTGTTTACTTTGGAATTTAGGAAAATACAGCAAGTGAATGTCAAGGACTTACTCTGTCATTTGTATGTGATCTAAACTAACGATGAATTTCAATAACATTTGCAGTTTGTGGTGAAAAGTGACTGTTTTACAGAAATCCTTTTCACAGCGTAATTTAAAAGTGTCTACTGTTCTCACTGTATTTTGTTCTGCAGTTAATTGCTCACACAGCTCTCTCATGCCTTTCCCTTGCCAAAAGAAGTTTGGGTAGCTCAGGCCTGGCCACCCAGCCCTGCTCCTGGAAAAGCTCTTTAGAATCTTGCCCCTCTGTTGAGTCGAGAAGAAAACCTGCTAGGAAGGAAACCCCAAGAGGAGGAGGAGGACGTTGGCTTGGATCCATGGCTGGTCAGTAAACTTGCCATATGCGTATTTCCCATCAGACCTTTGGCAATGGATGGTCACTACCTCACAAGCAAAGTGCTTTACTTTTAGAAATTATGTCTCCAATAGCTAGCTCACATTACCCCTCAGGAGACAGGGTTCCAGTGTCCTCATTGTAGTGGATATTTGTTCTCTTTGGCCTCCTGATACCCAGACTTTCCTGACTTGTCTGCCAGAGGCAAGGCCAGCGGTGCCTTCATGGGACCGATCCTGTGGTGCATCATTTTAAGGATTCTTGATCAGTCTTGCTCTTCTTAGATTTCCTAAGGTTTTACATTGGTATTTTGATTGGAATAGGTTAAATCCTATATATCAGTACTATTGGGGGAAAATTACCTTTACAAATTTTGTTTCCTATCCAGAAACATACCTTTTCATTGATTAGGGTATTCCTAAGTTTTTCTAATTTTCTTCATGTAAGTTCTACACAATTTTGTTACCGTAAATAGTTTTTTTCATTATATTTTTCTAGTTGGTTATTGCTCTTACATAGGAAAGTTATTTTTAATTATATATTTGCAAAACTAGCCACTTCTCTGAATGTAATGTTCAGTAATTTTGTAATTTCTCAGTTCTGTTAAAATTTGTGGTTAAAAATTATACCATCTACAAATAGTAGTTTTGTTTCTTCCTTTATGCCTGTTGCTCTTTTTTTGTTGTTAAAATATGTGGTTCTAAGCTTTGTTGTGGTACAAAGCATGCTAAAAGGACATTTTATGATACAATTCAGTCCTGAGTCCTAATTAAAGATAGAAAAAGAAACCCCAACATTTAAAGCCACACTAAAACAGGCTTTATCAATGTTGTCTTTCAAGCCTACTGTATCCTTTAAAATAAGGGACAAAACTGGCTGCCAGCATTATTCTCTTATTCCTTTGCAAGTCTGGCCAGGGTCCACCCAGTTATTGTGCAGAGTGACCCACCTGTGCACCCAGAAAACTTAAAAGGCTAAATGGCTGCCGGGCAGTGACAGGAGAGGGTGAGGTCCCGGGGGCAAGATGGTCCTGTTCCCTGCCCAACAGTCGGGCCACAGGGTCCCCAAGATGTTTGGGTTGGTGATGCTCCCGTGACCCAAACCCCCTCCCTACACCCAGCAAGTGCCTTCCGTGCCCTGCCAGTAAAGTGTGCAAGGTCAAGGTCCCTGGGAGGGCACCCTGAGAAGCTGTTAGACAACAAGTAAGTGCTTGATAAGGAGCCTGACAACAGCTAATGAGAAAAAGTAAACACAACAACGAATGGTTTTCCAGTAGAGCAGCAAAGTCCAGTTAGAAAATATGAAGGACCAAAGATCCTATTCCTACAGCAGCTATAAATCTAAAGCACACATCCTCTAAAGCCTTGGCACCAGGCCCTGGGCTGTAACAGGGAGCAACAAACCCATGGAGTTTCCCAGGGTGTGGGGTGCCAGTGGGGACAGAAATTCAGTAAATCTCAAAAACAGGTATGCAGCTACACACAAGTGCTAGGAAGGAAAGGCTGCTAGGAGTGATACCGGTGGGTTTTCTAGGGAGGACTTCTGGGGAAGTGACATTTAAACTGAGACAAGAAGGATGAGATGGGGGAGGAAGGGAGAAGCGAGGGGAGGTTCCAGTAATAAGACATGAACAGATAATCTTCAGATAAACATGAGTGGCTAAAAGAAATATATGAAAGAACATTTGGCCTTAATAGTAATCTAAGAATTATATATTGAAAGAACAAGATACCATTTTAGGTGCATTAAATGAGCAGGTTGTGTGTGTGTGTGTGTGTGTGTGTAAATGTTTGGCTTGGCAGAAAAGGGATGACAGCAGCATCCATTTACCGTGACAAGAATGTTAAAACTATTACTCCTTGACCCAGCAATTCATCTTCTATGTACAAGGGGAGGTATCACAACATCAAAATGCTGAAAAAATTAGAAACGACCTAAATGGTTGAATAAATACGGTGGCATATTATAAAGCTAATAAACATAATGCTTTTCATTAACCTTAGTCGTCAGTGTGAGTCTCATCCTCTCCCCTCTCTCGAGCCCACTCCAGCTTCACCTTCAATTCCAACACTTCACTAAACATTTATAGAATATTTCACCCAACAACAGCAGAATACACATTCTTTTCAAACTCACATGAAGCATCACCAAGATAGACCACATCTGGGCCATGGAACACACCTCAGCAAATTTAAAAGAAATCATATATGTTCTCAGATTACAATGAGATTAAACTAAACTAGAAGTTAATAACAAAGTTGGCTGAAAAATCCCAAAATATTTGGAGATTTAACAACACACATCTAAGTAACAAACAGGTCAAAGAAGAAGTCTCAAGAAAAAATTTTAAATATTTTAAACTAAATGAAAATGGAAATACAACTTATGAAAATTTTGGGATGCAGTGAAAGCAATGCTTAGAGGGAAATTTATAGCATTGGATACATATATTAGAAAAGAATAAATATCTAAAATCAATCATCTAAGTTTCTACCTTATGATCTACAAAAGAAATTAAATCCAAACAGAAGAAAAGATAAAATAAAAATTAGAAAAGAAATCAAAGAAATTAAAAGTAGGAAATCAATAGAGAAAATCAACAAAATCAACAGAGAAAAATCAACAAAATCAAAAGCTGGTTATTTGAAAAGATCAATACAATTGATAAACCCCTAGCCAGGTTAACTAACAAAAGAAGAGAAAAGGCACAAATTACTATTATCAGAAATGAAAAAAGGGGGCCATCACTATGAATCCTGTGGGCAAGAAAATGATAATTAAGGAATATTATGAATAACTCTATACCTATAAATTTGATAACCTAGAGGAAATGGACCAATTCCTTGAAGGACACAATCTACCAAAACTCACTCAAGAAAAAATAATCAGAATAGGCCCATATTAAAGAAACTATGAATAATAACCTTCCAAAACAGCACTGGGCACAGATGGTTTCATTATGAATACTATAAAATGTTTAAGGAAGAAATTATGCCAATTCTCTACCATCTCTTCCAGAAAATACAAGCAAAAGGAACACTTCCTAACTCATTCTCTGAGTCCAGCATTACCCAAATACCAAAACCAGACAAAGCCACTACAAGAAAGGAAAACTACAGCTAATATCTCTCACGGATCTTCACACCAAAATTCTCAACAAAATATCAACTTGAATCCAATAGTGTATAAAAAGAATTATCTATGATGATCAAATGAAATTTATTCCAGGTATGCAAGTCTGGTTCAACATTTCAAAAGCAATGAATGTTAAAAAAAAAAAAGAAGAAGAAAAATCATATAATCAGATCAGCTGTAGAAAAAGCATTTGACAAAATCCAACACCCATTTGTGATAAAAACCCTCAGCAAACTAAAAATGGAGGGAAACTTCCTCAACTTGATAAAGAACATGTATAAAAACTTAACAGCCAACGTCATAATTAATGGTCAGAAACTAGACGCCTTCCCACTAAGATCAGGAATAAGAAACAAAGATCAGGAACAAGGATATCCCCTCTCACCACTCCTATTCAACACCTACTGGAAGTTCTAGCTAATGCAATAGGACAAGGAAATAAGGAATTCCCTGGAGGTCCAGTGGTTAGGACTCCGTGATTTCACTGCTGAGGACCCAGGTTCAATCCCTGGTTACGGAAATAAGAGCCCACAAGCCGCACGCTGTGGCCAAAAAAACACAAAAAACAATTTCTTTGATCCTAAGACCAATGCCACATATTTTAGGCTTTTGTTACAATACTCTCCACATCTCTGTACTGAATTAGTCAGTTATTGCTGCAGTGGTACTTAGGGAAGATATCCCAAAACTCAGTGGATTATAGTAAGCATTTGTTTTTCTCACTCCTGGGTCTACAGGTTGGTTGAGGTGGCTCTGCTTCACCCTAGACTTCAGGTTGGATTGAGGTCTGATTCTCGTGTCACGTTCTGGAACTTGGACTAAAGGGGCAGCAGCTACCTGGTGAAGTCCTTCTTGTGGTAATCATGGCAGTGCAAGAGCCAAACCAAGCTGCACAAGCAGATTTAAGGTCTCATGTTTTGACTACTCACATTTTGCTAAGGAAAGTCACACAGCCAAGTTCAAAGTCAACAGAATAGGAAAGTATATCTTACCCCAAGGGGAAGTTGAGTGGGGACTGAATATTTGCCAAACAACAATCTATTACAGTGATTGAAAAGATAAAAATCCTTGTCCTCATGGAGATTACATTCTAGTAAAAAGGATAAATATAAACAACTCAAATGAAGATAGTGTGGTCAGGATATTCTCACAAATGTAAGAAAAGTTACAGGCACAAGGATGTCTTACACAGCACATTTGTAATGATAAAACACTGGATAAGGGGCTTCTCTGGTGGCACAGTGGTTAAGAATCCACCTGCCAATGCAGGGGACGTGGGTTCGAGCCCTGGTCCTGGAAGATCCCACATGCCGCAAAGCAACTAAGCCTGTGTGCCACAACTACTGAGCCTGCCCTCTAGGGCCTGCGAGCCACAACTACTGAGCCCGCACGCCACAACTACTGAAGCCCACTCACGTAGAGCCCATGCGCCACAACAAGAGAAGCCACTGCAATGAGAAGCCCGTGCACTGCAACGAAGAGTAGCCCCCACTCACCGCAACTAGAGAAAGCCCATGCGCAGCACCAAAGACTCAAAGCAGCCAAAAATAAATTAAAAAAACAAAACTAAACTAAAAAACACTGGACAACCTAAATGTTCATCAATCACAGCTATTTAAATAAAATCATATGTCAACTAAATAGACTGGTGGGGAGGTTCTTTATTACTTATTTTGATAAATTTGATATATGGTATACATTTCCTTTAAAAACAAGGTTAAGTCCATATGTATTAACATGAAAAGGTGGAACTGATGAAGAGTTTCGGGGTATCTCTCCTAAAATGTTTATGCCAATATAATCCTTTATTTTCATCTACACAAAAGAGATGAGTTTGTAAAACACTCCTTAAGTTATATCTTGGGAATTCTTTGCACATCAGAACTTACAAATCTACTACAGTCTTTGAGTGGCTGTACTGGATTCCATTGTAAGGATGGATCATAATTTACTGAATTGCTCCCCTTTAGATGGACACTTGGGGTATTTCCAAGTGTTATGTCTATTTAGTTTTACAATAATAAACATTTCTATACCTGCATCTTGGCATAATTTTGCAAGAATAATCTACCAGATATTGTGAAGTATTATACAATTTTTTAAAAGCCTCAAGCTAAAATAGCATGGTATTAGCCCAATAATAAAAGCTCATATCAGTGTATCAGAACAGAGAATCTAAAAATATATCTGTATCTCTCTATACCTATATTTATATATCTACATCTATTCATCTCTATATGAATTTACAGAGGCATTCAGAGGATGGACTTGGTCATGGAGCTGGATATGTCAGAAACCTGGTTCCACCATGTCCTAACTGTGGGACCTTGAGACAGTCACTAAATCTCCTTAAACCCAGGGATGTCCTTGAGTGGGGATGATAATGATACTTAACTCATGGCTGCAATATTAAAATAGATATGAAGAGAAAAGTCTCGGCCAACTGTCTAGCACATAATAAGTTCCCAGTGCATATTAGATACAATGATCAGCATTTTACAAGTGATAAAAGTGATGTTACAAACAGTGAAGTATGGAAAGGTTATTAAAAAGTAACTGGAGGGCTTCCCTGGTGGCGCAGTGGTTGAGAGTCCGCCTGCCGATGCAGGGGATACGGGTTCGTGCCCTGGTCCGGGAGGGTCCTGCATGCCGTGGAGCGGCTGGGCCCGTGAGTCATGGCCGCTGAGCCTGCGCGTCCGGAGCCTGTGCTCCGCAACGGGAGAGGCCGCAGCGGTGAGAGGCTCGCGTACCACAAAAGAAAAAAAAAAAAAAGTAACTGGAGCAATTTCGTAAATATATGAAGAAATGAAATTAAAGCCATAAATACAATTTATCGATTTAAACTGCAAAAACCAAAAACAACTAGAAGAAAATTAGCTAAAGATTTAAGTAATGAAAGAATGGGGAAGAAAAGCCTAAGAGAACTGGAAGAAAATGCAACGCTTTCTGGTTATAATTATATGAAATTAAAATATATAATATGTCCAAAAATTAGCAAAACTGAAAAGTATAAACTAGGGAAAGCTAGTTGTAGTATTTGTGTAAGGGTGTCTGACATGCTCAAAAAACATGGTTCAACAATTTGCTATGAGGTCAACATTTAAAGAACTCTCACAAATAATAAAAAACAATTTAAGGCTTCCCTGGCTCAGTGGTTAAGAATCCCCCTGCCAATGCAGGGGACACGGGTTCAAGCCCTGGTCCGGGATGATCCCACATGCCATGGAGCAACTAAGCGCGTGCACCACAACTACTGAGCCTGCGCTCTAGAGCCACAACTACTGAGCCCGTGCCCCACAACTACTGAAGCCCGCACGCCTAGAGCCCATGCTCCGCAACGAGAAGCCACTGCAATGAGAAGTCTGTGCCTCACAAGGAAGAGTAGCCCCCACTCACTGCAACTAGAGAAAGCCCGCGCACAGCAACAAAGACTCAACGCAGTCCAAAAAAAGTAATAATTAAGTGAAAAATGCCCAGGAAGGAAAATGTAAATCAAAGATCCTATATCCAGCAAAGCTTTCAAAAACAAAGCAGAACTGCTCTACAAAAAATACTAAAGGAATTCCTTCAGGCTGAAAGCAAGTGACCCCAGATGGCAATTAAAATCCACACAAAGAGCGCTGATAAAAGTAGGTAATTATAAAAGATAAGTGAGTTTTTTTCTCCTTTACTCTCGTAAATGATTTTGAAAGCAACTGGATAAAATAATATGTAGGTAGTGTATTGTTGGGTCTATAGCACAAAGAAATGTAACATATGTGTAATATATTTGCCAATAACAGCACAAAGGAGTTGGGTGTGAGTAGAGCTGTAATGGGCTAAGGAAATGACCACAGATGGTAAGGTAATAATTTAAGAATGTATTGTTGAGTTTATAACATTGACATAATATGTGACCTGATAATACACAAATAATGCTTAAAATGGAGAAAGGGAATAGAGCTATATAGCAGAAGCTTTTCTTTATTTTTTAAATATTTACTTATTATTATTTTTTTATTTGGCTGTGCCGGGTCTTAGTTGCAGCACGTGGGATCTTCGCTGCAGCATGCGGGATATTTTAGTGGCAGCATGAGGGATCTAGTTCCCTGACCAGGGATCGAACCCAGGCCCCCTGCACTGGGAGCATGGAGTCTTAACCGCTGGACCACCAGGGAAGTACCGAAAGCATTTCTTTATATCATGGGAATTAAGTTAGTATAAATCTGAAGCTGATGTTGATAAGTTAAAATGTATATGGTAAAACCTACAGCAACCACTAAAAAAATCCAAAAAATATAGTGAAAAAAATAACTACTGGGGTTAAAATGCTACATTAGAAAATATACAATAAATGCAAAAGAGAGCATTAAAGACCCAAGACACATAGAAAACAGAAAGTTAAATGGCAGACATTAATATTAAAAAATGGGTTAGGGCTTCCCTGGTGGCGCAGTGGTTAAGAATCCGCCTGCCGATGCAGGGGACACGGGTTCGTGCCCCGGTCCGGGAAGATCCCACATGCCGCGGAGCGGCTGGGCCCGTGAGCCATGGCGGCTGAGCCTGCGCGTCCGGAGCCTGTGCCCCGCAACGGGAGAGGCCACAACAGTGAGAGGCCCGCGTACCGCAAAAAAAAAAAAAAAAAAAAAAAAAAGAATCCGCCTGCCAATGCAGGTGACATGGCGCGCACCGCAATGAAGAGTAGTCCCCACTCCCTGCAACTAGAGAAAGCCCACACACAGCAATGAAGACCCAACGCAGCCAAAAATAAAATAAAAAATAAATAAAATTTTTTAAAAAGTGAATGGGTTAAACAATCCAACCAAAAGTCAGAGATCATCACACTGGATTAAAAAACATGATCAAAGTGTATGTTATCTACAGGGTACACACTTTAGATTCAAAGACACATTTGATTGAAAGTAAAAGGATGGAAAGAGATGTGTCATGCAAACAGAAACCACAGGAGAGCTGGAGTAGCTATACTAATATCAGACAAAATAGACTTAAAAACAAAAAATGTTACTACAGATAAAGATGGATATCTTATAATGATAAAAGGATAAAACAAGATTATATAAAATTTATAAACACAAATGTATCTAATAACATGTATCTAATACATAAAACAAAGGCTGGAGATGTCTTTCAAACTTTCAAGGAACAGGTACTGTCCATCTTATTATAAAGAATTCTTGGAAATACAGACTAAAAATTGAAAATGCTACCATTTATTCCTTTAGACAAAAATATCAATACACAATTATGGCAAACATAAAAAAGAAAATCATATGAAACTCAGAAATGGCCTCTGATTCTGAATTTTGTCCATTTTCATATAAGATATCATCTTACCTATCTATCTGAAATTAAGGGGAACTGCCCTGTTTTCCTCTTTGTTCGTCAAAATCCAGAGCATTCTGCTCAGTGATGTTTTTAACCAGTTTCATCTATTTGTCAATATTTTATTCTCTGCAATCATTTTCAAAATAAATTTAAAGTCATACTTTCAAACAGTAGTAAATTTCCTTTATGTTTAATTCAAGAACAGGATTACTAGTGAGTACATTTTGCTAGAACAACCTGAAGGAAATACTAGGGGCTGGAAAATAAAATTGTGGAGACTATCCAGCAATTTAGAAAGGCTTTATTACAAAATGTAAGTGGAAAATCAGGATATAAATAAGTATCTGTGTAAAATATCACAGTGCATTGACATAAATGGAACAGAGGTGGAAAAAATGCAGTTGATTAACACGACTGGGCATTGAGAATTTTGGAGGATATTTTTTCCTTGTTTAACTTACCCATGTTCCTGTCATAATGTTGCATGATACATAAAGCTCAGATAGAAAGATAAAAAATAACTAGCTTGACAGGGGTGGTGACGGTGGTGGTGGGATGAATTGAGAGATTGGGAGTGACATATATACACTAATATGTATAAAACAGATAACTAATAAGAACCTGCTGTATAAAAAAAATAAATAAAATAAAATTCAAAAATACCTATCTATCTGAAATTAAGGGGAACTGCCCTGTTTTCCTCTTTGTTCGTCAAAATCCAGAGCATTCTGCTCAGTGATGTTTTTAACCAGTTTCATCTATTTGTCAATATTTTATTCTCTGCAATCATTTTCAAAATAAATTTAAAGTCATACTTTCAAACAGTAGTAAATTTCCTTTATGTTTAATTCAAGAACAGGATTACTAGTGAGTACATTTTGCTAGAACAACCTGAAGGAAATACTAGGGGCTGGAAAATAAAATTGTGGAGACTATCCAGCAATTTAGAAAGGCTTTATTACAAAATGTAAGTGGAAAATCAGGATATAAATAAGTATCTGTGTAAAATATCACAGTGCATTGACATAAATGGAACAGAGGTGGAAAAAATGCAGTTGATTAACACGACTGGGCATTGAGAATTTTGGAGGATATTTTTTCCTTGTTTAACTTACCCATGTTCCTGTCATAATGTTGCATGATACATAAAGCTCAGATAGAAAGATAAAAAATAACTAGCTTGACAGGGGTGGTGACGGTGGTGGTGGGATGAATTGAGAGATTGGGAGTGACATATATACACTAATATGTATAAAACAGATAACTAATAAGAACCTGCTGTATAAAAAAAATAAATAAAATAAAATTCAAAAAAAAAAAAAAACTAGCTTGAATGCGTGGCAGAATTAGGGCTTCCTGGAGCCCTTAAATGAACCCTCTCCTTCCTGCCCCAACACCAGTCCGACCCTCCCATCACAAGTGCCTGTATCTCTGTGTCTCTGTTGTGAGAAAGAGAAATCAGCCCTGATATCCAGGAACCAGCCTAGCACTCACAGCTAGGTCTTGGTACTTTTTTTTTTTTTGCTGTGCCATGCAGCACGTGGGATCTTAGTTCCCTGACCAGGGATTGAACCCATGCCCCCTGCACTGGAAGCAGAGTCTTAACCACTGGACCACCAGGGAAGTCCCTTGGTGATTTCTTTTTCTTTTTTTTTAACATCTTTATTGGAGTATAATTACTTTACAATGTTGTTTTAGTTTCTGCTGTATAACAGTGAATCAGCTATACATATACATATATCCCCATATCCCTTCCCTCTTGTGTCTCCCTCCCATCCTCCCTATCCCACCCCTCTAGGTGGTCACAAAGCACCGAGCTGATCTCCCTGTGCTATGCAGCTGCTTCCCACTAACTATCTATTTTATATTTGGTAGTGTATATATGTCCATGCCACTCTTTCACTTCGTCCCAGCTTACCCTTCCCCCTCCCCGTATCCTCAAGTCCATTCCCTACGTCTGAGTCTTTATTCCTGTCCTGCCCCTAGGTTCTTCAGAACCTTTTTTTTTTCTTTAGATTTCATATATATGTGTTAGCATACGGTATTTGTTTTTCTCTTTCTGACTTACTTCACTCTGTATGAAAGACTCTAGGGCCATCCACCTCACTACAAATAACTCAATTTGTATGGCTGAGTAATATTCCATTGTATATATGTGCCAAATCTTCTTTATCCTTCTATTTTTAGTTTTTATTTATTTATTTTTTTTTATTTTTTAAATTTTTTTTTATTTTTAGTTTTTTAAGGAACCTCCATACTGTTCTCCATAGTGGCTGTATCAATTTACATTCCCACCAACAGTGCAAGAGGGTTCCCTTTTCTCCACACCCTCTCCAGCATTTATTGTTTGTAGATTTTTTGATGAGGGCCATTCTGACTGAAGTGAGGTGATACCTCATTGTAGTTTTGATTTGCATTTCTATAGTGATTAGTGATGTTGAGCATCCTTTCATGTGTTTGTTGGCAATCTGTATATCTTCTTTGGAGAAATGTCTATTTAGGTCTTCTGCCCATTTCTGGATTGGGTTGTCTGG
>NC_041227.1:49059016-49066102 GCF_002837175.3 Physeter macrocephalus | reverse complement strand
GATTGCATTGAATCTGTAGATTGCTTTGGGTAGTATAGTCATTTTCACAATGTCGATTCTTCCAATCTAAGAACATGGTATATCTCTCCATCTGTTTGTATCATCTTTAATTTCTTTCATCAGTGTCTTATCGTTTTCTGCATAGAAGTCTTTTGTCTCCTTAGGTAGGTTTATTCCTAGGTATTTTATTCTTTTTGTTGCAATGGTAAATGGGAGTGTTTCCTTAATTTCTCTTTCAGATTTTTCATCATTGGTGTATAGGAATGCAAGAGATTTCTGTGCATTAATTTTGTATCCTGCTACTTTGCTTGGTGCTTTCTTGATGAACACAGAGAGTTGCACAGAATATAAGTGTCACACAAGGCCATTCTGTGACTGTTACAAAGTAAGACAAAACAAGACCACTCTGTAAGCATGTGAACACTAAAACATGAACACTGTCCAAGCCACAAAAATGACCAAACTCCCCCTGAGTTGGTGGATATGAGTGACTGCTACTTCTTTGCCAATCACAGCTTCGGCCTCAGTCTAGTTTTCCCTCCTTCTAGATAAAATATATTAAGATAGCGAACCAAAATTATCCTCACTTTGTGACATCTTTGAATCCAGAGCAAAGACCCAATCCTTGCCAAAATCACCTCATACAAGCCCAAGTCTTTTAATAAGTCCTTTTGAGCACCTTCCTACTAAGATACCTCACTATTCCCCCCATGGTATGTGTAACTCCCTTGTTACAATGAGTAATAAACGCAACTTATTCAACAAGAAGTGTGCTCCTAATGGGTTTTGGCTGGAGGGCACTGACGGTTGGAATAGTCAAGTTATTTGGTACAAGGATCTCTCTTTCCATCTTTAACCTGAAGAGGCTGTATCCCGTTTTGTTCTCCCAAGACAGATAGTAGATGATTCTCTTACAAAAGACAAATGTTAACTTTTGCATAATCAAAAAAACAAAAACATGATTTTCCTGTAAATTAGTTCCCTCCATGATTTTCTTAGCCTATTTCATTACTGAATAGAAAAAAATTCATAGCAACCACCCTTCTAAGAGCCTCTTTTATGTCCTGGTTTCTCAGGCTGTAGATGAAGGGGTTCAGCATGGGAGTCACCACAGAGAACATCGCAGCAGCTGCTATGTCTATCTCATCTGAGTGGGAGGATAAAGGTTGAAATACAGAAATAGGATGGTGCCATAGAAGAGGAAAACCATAGCCAGGTGGGAGCCACAGGTGGAGAAGGCTTTCCATCTTCCTTGTGGATTGGATTCTGAGGACAGCACAGGTGATAAGGATATATAATACCAGGACGCAAACAAATGGGGTGCTCATTATGGGCCGTGCTTCAATTAGAATCATCACCTCACTGAGGTGTGTATCAGAGCAGGAGAGTTTCAGGAGGGTGGTCACATCAGAGAAGAAGTGGGGGATGGCACTGTCTGCACAGAATGAGAGTCAAGCCATCAGCAGGGTATGCAACAGCATATCCAGGTTGGCAATGACCCACGATCCAGTGACCAGCAGGGCACAGAGCTGGTGGGTCATCTTTGCTTAGTAGTGTAAGGGGTGGCATACAGCAACAAAGCGGTCATAGGCCATCACAGCCAAGAGGAAATTGTCCATGTCCATGAACGTGAAAACAAAATACATCTACGTGAGACACCTAGAGAAGGGGATGGTCTGCTTCCTGAGTATGTGGTTGGCCAGCATCTTGGGGACAGTGGTGGAGGAGAAGCAGATATCCACAAAGGACAGGTTGCAGAGGAAGAAGGACATGGGGATGTGTAAGCGGGAGTCCATGCTGATGGCCAAGAGGATGAGCAGGTTTCCCAAGACTGTGGCCAGGTACATGCTCAGGAAGAGCACAAAGAGGAGCTGCTGCTGCTAGGGCTGCCTGGAGAGCCCCAGGAGGAGGAACTCAGAGTTACTTGACTGGTTTGTCTCTCCCATGGGGCTGGACTCAGATGCAGAGAAGAGAAGCAGAGGTCAGAAACCTAGAAGCAAAGGGTTTGGGTGCAATAACCCAAGCTCCAGCCACGGTCATGTTAATAAAACCTACATTAGAGTTGCTCAGTCAGAATCTGCCCCTACTTCCTACACCCTCAACTTCCGACCTCCAGTCCTAGATGATGCTGGTCCCACTGGACTAATTTTTTTAATTATATGAAATATAACATAAAAACAACACACAGGCACATACACAGCCCTTCCCTGACATTATGTGCATCTCTATTAACATTCCCAGGCTTTTGCCCACTTGGTAGATCGTAGAGAGAAGAGAAACAGCTCATTGGTATTGGGTTTATGACAAGCAACAGATGAGGGATTCAGGACTTTTACCACTACTCCCTGGATCTGGAAGATTTAACAAAGGAGGTTCTTCAGAGAACTTCACCGGGGACTTCCCTAGAGGCACAGTGGTTAAGAATCCACCTGCCAATGCAGGGGACACGGGTTCAAGCCCTGGTCCGGGAAGATCCCACATGCCTTAGAGCAGCTAAGCCCATGCACCACAACTACTGAGCCTGCGCTCTAGAGCCCGCAAGCCACAACTACTGAAGCCCGTGTGCCTAGAGCCCGCGCTCCGCAACAAGGGAAGCCACTGCAATGATAAGCCCACGCACCACAATGAAGAGTAGGCCCTGCTCGCCGCAACTAGAGAAAGCCTGCGCACAAAAAAGAAGACCCAACGCAGCCTAAAATTAATTAATTAATTAATTTTTTTTAAAAAAAGAACTTCACCCATTAGTAAAGAAATATTGACATCCCCACTGTTACAATCTTACCTGGGAGAAGTTCATGCTGTTGCTATCAAGTGTTCTTCACCTTTGAGGAACTGGCCAGTGCTCCTCTTTATTATAAGGTTTGGGAAGTCTTGGAAATATAGGTAGGTCCTGAGCAAATGAGGAGCAGAGATTCATGGCCTTAGCTCTCTGTGCAGGATGTTTGGGGGTATCAGAGATGGGTATTTACAGTAGCCTCCATGACCACTGGGACCAGATTCCCTGAGAGCCTTATTAGAGACAAGCAGAAAGTTATTGTCCCACCTATTTCCTGGTCCCCATGAGCCCAACCATGATGAATGACAAAACATATGATCTAACTCCTGGGTCAGAACTTGGAGATAAAGCAATCTGGGTGGACAGAAGTCCCAGAGAAAACTCCCTGAGATTTCCAAATTCATCACCTTGCTGATCTGGGCTTACGTTTATGTATTTGAAAGTTCAGTTATTAAAAGACTTTTCTTCTCATTTTCTTAGCTCAGAAACTGGGGTTATTGCAGTGTTATCTGAGTCAACCCCTTTTTCTCTAATATCTATCCAGTCATTTACTGATTAGAGCTAGTGATACATTTGCAGACAGGGATGCTGGGGTGGGGTGGGGGTGGCAGTACAGAGTTGTGCTTAATCCTGTAAAGCATTTGATGTAAAGGATTAGCCTTGCTGGGAGAGATGTATCAGAGAGCACAGCATACCAGGATTGAGAAACTCCAGGCTCCCAGAGTAGACTTCTTTGGAGATGTCTTCCCAGCTCACAATGGATCACCCTTTTCTGAGGATGGTCCCCAATCCACAGAGTCACAGGGGTATGGGCTCCAGCAGCCCAATTTATAGTCCACCACCTCCTGCCCAGTGAGGATTCACGATTGGATTTGGGAACCTGGCACTGAGGCTGTGGACCTGTGGGTCATTCTCAGTATGACTTGGCCTGGATGTGGAAATCCAGAAGCTTGCAACTCTCTCCTGACTGCCCCATAGATGGAGAAGCAAAAGTCTATGCAGAAAAGCCAAAAATGCACACACAGAGAGAGAAAGAATGATGAGATGGAAAGAGTACTAGTGGTGGCCCAGTTCAGGGTTCAAGTCCTTTTCTGATGATTGGTTACATTGTGGCAGTTCTTAGACGAAAATAATAAAACCGAAGTCATGCTGATTAAGCAGAAAAGGATTTCTTGAAAATGATAGCTCATACTTCAAAACCACGGAGCAACTGGAGAAGCAGGCTCAGGAGGTCACTCGGCGCTATAATGGCCCAAATCATACCACAGCACAGGTTTGATTATCATGTTCCTGCTGCCTCCAAGCATAAATCTTACAGTTCATGGCTCTGACACAGCTAGCCACTGGACATAGGGTGCCACCAGTAGCACTGTTACCCAGGGAATCATTTTGCTGCAATGGCTGCCACTGCTAGAAAAATTTCCTCCTTGTTTCCCTTTCTTTGTGTCAAAGGCTGAGTCAAGATATCTAATGGGTAGGCACATGTCCACAGCTTAGCTGCTACAGGGGCTGTGAGATAAGTTATTCAGGGTTTTCTGTGATACAGGAAGAAGTAGGCTTTTCTTCCCAACAAGAATGATGAGGTAGGGTATTACCTGAGCTTCGGAAGGGGTCACAGAAGTTGGGAAGCCAAAAAACAAGATAAATGCCCACTAGAATCCACCCCTCCAGTTGTATAACATTAACACACATCCCTCTTACCAACTTACCCTTCAGTAGAATAGCAATTCTCTGGTCTAACATAATACAACTATCCTTCTCACAACAGGGGAACAGCTCAAAATCCCATCAGTTACTGTATCCAGGTCCCAAACCAAGATCTTCCCTGATCCAATCATGATCCCATCCTGACATTCTATAACTTCGAAATCAAACCTGAAAGCTAACCAATAACTACATATCCTATGTATATGTAAAACAGAGGGAGGAAGGGAGAGAAAAGAAGAAAGCTAGCTAGCTAAAATACATAAATATATAGGTAACAAAGGAAGGAGGAAAATATGATTGATGATGTAATCTTCATTTCCACAGGTAGTCATGAACAATTAATTGATATTAATAATGTTCCTTAACTACAATCTAATTCATGTTCCCTTTATCTTTAGCCAGCATCTCAGCTACTCAAGGTTTTAAAAATCTGAATAGTGACTTTAATTCTCATGTCTGAGAGATCTGACATCCTTATGATCTTGCCCATATAAGATTGTCCTAGTCTTTCATTAACTGCCATCACTGGACATGGCAATTCCAGAATCCTCTCAAGGAGATCTTTCCATCCATTATCCTCTCTGCTACCACTGTGTAGCAGAAAAACTATTTCCTACTGATAGTCAAAGTTATAACAATATTAGAATCTCCTTTTGGTCAGTTTATCCAAGTAGCAAAAGAAGCCCAAATTGGCCAGCAAGAAGTCTCTTCAGAGCCCAGTGTTGCTGGGATAAAAAGCAAAATTTTGCAAGTAGATCATTAGGTATTACAAAAAGAGGTGCCCACTTTTACCTCTTGTTTCCTTGCCCCATAAATTCCTGGTTGGGAGAAAGTTCAGCATATATTGTCCACTGGTACGAAACTTATACTGTATCCTGTAAAAGAGAACCCTAACCTTACAGGGTAACCTCAAAAATTGAGGTATCAAAATTGAGTCTTTAAAAGATCATTTCTCTGTTCCATAAGGTCAACTGCTTCTGGTGATAGTGTAAAAGTAAATGCTCGGACTTTCCTGGTGGTCCAGCAGTGAAGACTCCGTGCTCCCAATGCAGGGGCCCCAGGTTTGATCCCTGGTCAGGGAACTAGATCCCACATGCTGCAACTAAAGATCCAGCACGCCCCAACTAAAGATCCTGCACACCGCAACGAAGACACCGCGTGCCACAATTAAGACCCCGTGCAGCCAAATAAATAAAATAAATATTTTTTAAAAATTTCCCACCAAAGTCCTTTAAAAAAAAGAAAGTAAATGCCAAAGAATCCTATGGACACTAGCCTTATCCCTTGTATTAGTTATCTATTGTCAAGTAACAAGTTACACCAAAACTTTGCAACTTAAAACAGTAAACATTTATCTCACACAGTTCCTATGGGTCGGGAATCTGGTAATGGTTTAGCTGAATGGTTCTGGATCAGGGCTTCTCATGAGATTGCAGTTAAGTTATCTGCAGGGGCTCAGTCATCTGAAAGCTTGACCGTGGGTGGAGGATGAGTGTCCAAGATGGCTCCTTCACATTGCTATTGGCAGGAAGCCTCAGTCCCTCTTGTGGACTTCTCCATAAAGCTAACTTGATAGGTCCTTGCAACAGAGTAGCTGGTTTCCCCCTGAGCAAGTGATTCAAGACAGCAAGATACAAGCCACAATATCTTTTATGAGGGAGCTCCAGAAGTTAAACAACATTTCCACAACATCCTATAGTTCACACAGTGCTATGGATTGAATGTGTCCCCACAAAATTCATATGTTGAAATCCCAACCCCCAGAGTGATGGTATTAGGAGTTGAAGCCTTTGGAAAGTGATTAGGTCATGAGGGGAGAGCCCTCACCAACAGTATTAGTACCCTTATAAAAGAGGCCTGAGAAGGCTCCCTTGTCCCTTCCACCATGTGAGATGCAACCACTATCTATGAACCAGGAAGTGGGCTCTCACCAGACAACAAATGTGTCAGCATCTTGATTTTGGACTTTCCAGCCTCCAGAACTGTGAAAAATAAATTTCTGTTATTTATAAGCTACCTAGTCCATGGTTTTGGCTGTGCTGGGTCTTCGTTGCTGTGCAGGAATTTCTCTAGTTGCGCTGAGTGGGGGGCTACTCTTCGTTGCAGTGCGCGGGCTTTTCATTGTCGTGGCTTCTCTTGTTGTGGAGCATGGGCTCTAGGAGTGCAGGCTTCAGTAGTTGTGGCATGTGGGCTCAGTAGTTGTGTCTTGCAGGCCCTAGAGCTCAGGCTCAGTAGTTGTGGCACATGGGCTTAGTTGCTCTGCAGCATGTGAGATCTTCCCAGGCCAGGGCTCGAAGCCGTGTCCCTTGCATTGGCAGGCAGATTCTTAACCACTGTGCCACCAGGGAAGCCCCCAGTCCATGGTATTTTTCTACAGAAGCCCGAATGGATTAAGACACAAAGTCAGGGCTTCCCTGGTGGCGCAGTGGTTAAGAATCCGCCTGCCAACGCAGGGGACACGGGTTCGAGCCCTGGTCCGGGAAGATCCCACATGCCGCGGAGCAGCTAAGCCCGTGTGCCACAACTACTGAGCCTGTGCTCTGGAGCCCGCGGGCCACAACTACTGAGCCCGCGAGCCACAACTACTGAAGCCCGCACGCCTA
>NC_041227.1:49048709-49058968 GCF_002837175.3 Physeter macrocephalus | reverse complement strand
CAACTACTGAAGCCCGCACGCCTAGAGCCCGTGCTCCTCAACAAGAGAAGCCACCGCAATGAGAAGCCCGTGCACCACAACAAAGAGCAGCCTCTGCTCACCGCAACTAGAGAAAAAGCCCACGCGCAGCAACGAAGACCCAACACAGCCAAAAATAAAAAATATAAATAAATAAATAAATTTATTAAAAAAAAAAATACACAAAGTCAGCCCAATTCAGGGTGTGAAGGGATTACACAAGACTAGGATCGCTGGGGACCATCCTGACAACTGGCTACCACATTCCTTTTATTATAAAGTGAGTTCCTTGGTTAGAAACGATGTTGGTGGGATGCCAAGTTGATGAATAGATCCATTCATCCCTAACACACATCCTATTAGTCTTTTTTTTTAACATCTTTATTGTAGTATAATTGCTTTACAATGGTGTGCTAGTTTCTGCTTTATAACAAAGTGAATCAGCTATACATATACATATGTTCCCATATCTCTTCCCTCTTGCGTCTATCCTATTAGTCTTTCAACCTCAGGTTGATTAAGCACTTCCTTGTGTACATTGGTTGGTTTTCCTTTCCTGAATACTTCTGCACATTCCCAGATACCCATGCTCACCATAGGTTTTCTACCTATATCATCTTAAGTAGTAAGTGATGTCTGGGATGTCATAAATATCCCGAGTCTTACTCACAAGGCTCAAATCTTAACATCTCCTTTAGGTCTGCAGAACCAATTACATACATCAACATTGCCTCCTAGACTAGAAATCTTGGGAAGCTTAAAACAACGATTCTCAAACATTAACGTGCACAGAAATCACCTGGAATGTTGTTAAAGTGAAGATTCTGACTCAAGAAGTCTGGTATGGAGCCTGAGATTATGCATTTCTAACAATCAGCCAGGCAATGATGCCTGGTCCTCGGATCACACTGAGTAGTAGCAAGGGCTCAGCACTGGATTAAAAGGAGCCCTTAATCTAAGAAGGGTACACCGGTTTTTGCGATACTGGCTTCCCAGCCAACCTCGCTTTTTGAAAGGATTTCCAGATTGGAAGTCAGACCTTGACTTCCGACAGTCCCAGCCTGTGGAAACAAGAGACAGGAATCTTGAACACCTCGTGACCCATCCTAACTGGGAAGGGCAGACAGAAGGGGCAGAGACCAAAAGGACCGGGATCAGGTGAAGTGTGGAAGGCTCATGGGACCCGCCAGTTGCCCAGGTTTGGCGGGCACCAACCCCTGAGTTTCTCCTTATACCGTTTCGGCGTAAAGAGTCAGAGCCACTTACTGCAACGCAGAACACCCGCTCCTTACTGGAGCTCCCAGCCAGTACGCGGTACTTCCGGTGAAAGACGCAGTTGCACTTTCCCAAAGAGACTGCGCAGAGATGAGGCCCCGCCCCCTCCTTTCTAATTGGGCAGGAGCACGTGGGGTGCGGGGGGGGGGGTGCGGGGCGCGCTGGTCCGCTATTATTGGATAATTAAAGAAAGGTCTGCAAGGGGCGGGGCAAGGAGAGCCAAACAACGCTGCCTCTGATTGGTCCCGGTCGAGGGCGTGCGCAGCGCTTCGGGAAAGAGGTCCGGTCGAGTCTGCGCCTCCCGCGCTGCGCCTGCGCGTGAGGGGCCAGAATAGGGAAGTCCTCTTACGTGCGGAAGACTCCTGACACTGAGGGGATGGGAATGGGTTGCAAAGCTCCAGAAGTCCCCAAAAGCTTAATATTCAAGATAAATCATATTTCAATGCAGTGATTTTAAAAGCAAAATTAGTGCAAGACATCTTCGAACAAAATATCAAAATTTTAAGGACAAGGTCAGTAAGATGGAAGTTAATTTAATAGTTTTTTTTTGTGTGTGTGTGTGTGCGGTACGCGGGCCTCTCACCGCTGTGGCCTCTCCCCTATGCGGAGCACAGGCTCCAGACGCGCAGGCCCAGCGGCCATGGCTCACGGGCCCAACCGCTCCGCGGCATGTGGGGTCCTCCCGGACCGGGGCACGAACCCGCATCCCCTGCATCAGCAGGCGGACTCGCAACCACTGCGCCACCAGGGAAGCCGGGGCACGAACCCGCATCCCCTGCATCAGCAGGCGGACTCGCAACCACTGCGCCACCAGGGAAGCCCAATAGTATTTAAGAGCTTCGGTTGATTGAGAGAAATTGTCAAAAATGGTAGTTCTCTCTGTTGAAACCGAGATGGACAAAGAAGTAGATTTTTAAAATATTACTAATGTTTGATTCCACTAAAACTAGTGTCAAATATACACACCAGCCAGACATTAGTTAAAGCGGTGAAACCGATTTTATTCAGTAATTACAGTAGTTCCCCCATTTATCCTTGGTGGGGGTAGGGTCCAAGACCCCCAGTGGCTGCCTGAAACTATGGATCTACTGATCCCTATGTATACTGTTTTTTCATACACATACATACCTATGATAAAGTTTAATTTATTAATTAGGCATACTAAGAGATTAACAATAATAATAAAATAGAATTATAACAATATACTGTAATAAATGTTATCTGATATGGTTCTCTCTCAAAATAACTTATTGTACAAGTGTAATGCCCGTCCATCTTAACTAAGCACTCATTACACACTGTGGCATATTTTTTATAAATGGCATATTCTTTTCTAATATGTATGTATATAAACTTATTTATTCATTTATTTTTGGCTGCGTTGGGTCTTTGTTTGTGGGTGCAGGCTTCCTCTAGTTGCAATGAGTGGGGGCTGCTCTTCATTGCGGTTGTGCGGGCTTCTCACTGTGGTGGCTTCTCTTCTTGCAGAGCAAGGGCTCTAGGCACGCGGGCTTTAGTAGTTGTGGCACGTGGGCTCAGTAGTTGTGGCTCGCGGGCTCTAGAGTGCAAGCTCAGTAGCTGTGGTGCACGGGCTGCACGGCATGTGGGATCTTCCCGGACCAGGGCTCGAACCCTAGTCACCTGTATTGGCAGGCGGATTCTTAACCATGGAGCCACCAGGGAAGTTCCGTGGCTGTAACTTTTGCAGTTTGGGGTGCAACAGCAAAACTAGTGGGAGGCCCGTGCACCGCGGCGAGGAGTGGCCCCCGCTCGCGGCAGCTGGAGATGGCCTGCGCGCAGTGGCGAAGACCCAACACAGCCAGAAATGAAAGTGAATGAATGAATGAATTTATTAAAAATAAAATACATTAAAACATGCACATAGGCTTCAATATGGCTTGAAAGGTGGCAGAGAGCTGAGACAAGCCCATCAACCCCTTCAGGAAACTTTCTCGTCTTCTTCTCCCCATACTGATTCAGTCATATAATCATTTACTCAGGCAAATTGTGGCTCGCGGGCTCTAGAGTGCAAGCTCAGTAGCTGTGGTGCACGGGCTGCACGGCATGTGGGATCTTCCCGGACCAGGGCTCGAACCCTAGTCACCTGTATTGGCAGGCGGATTCTTAACCATGGAGCCACCAGGGAAGTTCCGTGGCTGTAACTTTTGCAGTTTGGGGTGCAACAGCAAAACTAGTGGGAGGCCCGTGCACCGCGGCGAGGAGTGGCCCCCGCTCGCGGCAGCTGGAGATGGCCTGCGCGCAGTGGCGAAGACCCAACACAGCCAGAAATGAAAGTGAATGAATGAATGAATTTATTAAAAATAAAATACATTAAAACATGCACATAGGCTTCAATATGGCTTGAAAGGTGGCAGAGAGCTGAGACAAGCCCATCAACCCCTTCAGGAAACTTTCTCGTCTTCTTCTCCCCATACTGATTCAGTCATATAATCATTTACTCAGGCAAATAATAATTGTTGAGCAACCACTACATCCCAGGTACTGTTGAAAAAACTGGGTCCCTGCAGTCATGGAGACACAGCCTAGTCGGGGTAGCGGGCATGAGGAGAAAAACAAAAAACAAAATAATTCCTTCAGGGTATTGATTTCTGCTATTTACTCATTCTTCATGAAACATTATGCACTTCATGTGAACCAGACCCAGCGCCCAACACTGAGTGTACAAACGTGAATAATGACCCATTTCTTATCGCAAGGATGGAAGACCCAAGAATGAATGCAAACAACTGCAGGAGAAGATTGTACAGGAAAAGGCAAGCAATTCTACTGGGATGATATTTAATTTCCAAGGGCTGCCATAACAAAGTAGCACAAACTAGGGGCTTCCCTGGTGGCGCTGTGGTTAAGAATCTGCCTGCCAGTGCAGGGGACATGGGTTCAAGGCCGGGTCCGGGAAGATCCCACATGCCAGAGAGCAACTAAGCCCATGCGCCACAACTACTGAGCCTGCACTCTGGAGCCTGCAAGCCACAACTACTGAAGCCTGCACGCCTAGAGCCCGTGCTCCGCAACAAAGAGAAGCCACCGCAAAAATAAGCCTGTTCACCGCAACGAAGAGTAGTCCCTGCTCACTGCAACTAGAGAAAGCATGCGTGCGGCAACGAAGACCCAACGCAGCCAAAAATAAATAAATAAATAAAAATTTTAAAATGCTACAAAGTACCACAAACTAGATGGCCATAAACAACAGAAATTTATGTCACAGTTCGGGAGGCTAGAAGTCCAAAATCAAGGTGTTGGCAGGGTTGATTCCTTCTGGATGTTCTGAGGGAGAACCTTTTCTACCTTCTGTGGCTGCAGCAACACCTGGGATCATTTAAGGTTGCTTAGTGCCAGCAATCCAGGTGATGCTTGTAAATGCATGCATCACTCCAATCTCTTGTGTTTACAAGAACTTCACAACCACTGGGACCAGATTCCCTGAGAGGCTCATTAGAGAAAAGGATAATTTTCTTGCCTACTTCTTAGTCCCTTTGTACCAAACAATGATGATAAAGAATATTGTTTAAGGTTTAGATGTAACTCTTGGGTCAAAACTTGAAGATATTATAAATGAAGCCAGCGCTATGGAGATAAATCCCAGACAAAATTCCCTGGGACCTAAAACCTGGGACCTGGCTGATCTGGGCCTGTGCCCATAGATGGGGAAATTCAGTTATTAAATCCTAGTTCTCCTCACTTCCTTCGTTCAGATCTGGGGCTATTCCTGAGTTTCCTGTGTAATTCTTGCTTTCTTATGTCTGGTTATATCCAGAGAAGATTAGTGATGCCTAATCGTCTCCATTGTGCAGGTGGGAATATTGAGAACCCATTACAGAGCTGAGCTTAATTCATGATCACACCTGGGTTAAAGGACAACCTGACTCTAAGGGAAGTTGTCTCCAGGAGAACCCAGCATACTGTGATTTACAAACTCCAAGCCCCAAGGCAGATACCTTTTGGGATGTCTGTCCAGCTTACATTGTTTACCTTTTTTCTGAATGGAACCCCTAATTCACATAGTAGTGACCCTGGGGCCCCAGCAACCATATTTATACCACATCTCTCTCTTCATCATAGCTGGTTAGACCAGGGTATTTAGAACTAGGCTGAGGGAGGGCCAGTCCATATCATTATGTGGCTTGGCTGGAATGTGTAAATCCAACCCTCTTCTGCCTGCCCATTGCTATCTTATGGACTGAGGAGCAGAGAAGTGCTGAAGGAACAAACACAGAGAGAGGAGAAGATATTAGTTGGAGAAAACCCTCATGGTTTTCTAATTCTGGGTTCGAGTCTTTACCTGATGACTGGCTATATTACAGAATGTTTCACTCAGGGTTCTTAGTCACAAATAATAAAGACCAATATGGCTAATTTGAGCAGAAATTTTAAAAAATAAAAAAAACTTTTTTAAAAATATTGAGTCCATCAAAGGATGAATGGATAAGTAAATTGTAGCTGGGTGGAGGAATAGATTGGGAGTTTGGGATTGACATGTACACACTACTATATTTAAAATAGATAACCAACAAGGGCCTATGGTATAGCACAGGGAACTCGGCTAAATATTCTGTAATAACCTAAATGGGAAAAGAATTTGAAAAGAATGGATACTTGTATGGGCATAACGGAATCACTTTTCTGTACACCTGCAACTAACACATCACTGTTGATCAACTACACTCCAATATAAAATAAAAAATTTTTAAATTGTATAAATAAATAAATTTTATTTATACAATGGGATATTATTTGGCCATAAAAAGGAATGAAGTCATGATACCTATTACAACCTGTATGAACCTCAAAATCATTATGCTAAGTAAAAGAAGACAGACACAAAAGGTCACATACTGTATGATAGGACATCTGGGTGGAGGGGCCCAAGAGTCAGATGTTTTGGACCTGTGACTCAGGCAAGGGTCCAGCTTCACATGGTTCAGAAGTCATCAGCACATAAGTTTATCTGAGGCCATGAGAGTGAATGTGATTGTCCACGGAAAGGGAGTAACATGAGAAGGAAAAAAAAATCCAAGAAAACCCATGAGGATAATAACATATAGTGAGGTGACAGAAATAGAGGCCAGCAAATGTGATCTGTAAAGGTAGAAATCAGGAAACAATCAGTGAACAAGAAGGAAGTGGTGTCTCAGAAGCCAAGAGCTAAGTTTCAAAAAAAAAAAAAAGTATCAGTAATGTATTATCATAGTAATAGTATGTGACAAAACTCCCCAACCTCAATGGAATAGAAAAGCAATAACCTCCTATTCATTGGTCTCAAGGTCAAATTCAGCTTCAGACAGTGGGCCATCTGGGCTTGGCACCAGGCTGTGGGCCAGGCTCACATCCTCTCTTCTTGTGTCCTCTTGGGTCTCAGGCTGGAGGGGCAGCAGCAACCCAGAGCATGGTCTCCTGATGGAGCAATGGACAGCGGGTGGGCAAACCCAACCCCAAGCCCATTTGAAGCCTCTCCTTAGGTCACCTGCGCTGACATCCCATTGGCCAAAACCCAAGTCAAGGGTCAGGGAAGGGCACTCCATCTGCCATGAGGCCATGGAAAGAGCATGGATATATAATGGTATTATAGGCAAGTGAAAGACTGAGTTTCATAATTCATTCTACCATACAAACCTAGTGGTAAACAATGCCAATGAGACAGAGGAATTAAGCAAAGAAGTAGATGAAATCAATAATATTTTGTAAAATTATTTTTTAAAGAAAACACTACATGATGTTTTCAAAATATATTTTTATAATATGGTAAATGCAATCCAGCCTGGTAGTTAAGCATATGTGTTTTGGTCAGCCAACATGGCTTAGTTGTACTTATTGTTAGAATATTATTATAATTAAAATGTTAAATGAAAAAGTGAGATAGAAAAATATTCAGAATGGGCTTTTAGATAGTTTTCTTTCTTCCTGATAACTCTCTGCTTTTTCCAAAAGTTTCTTTAGTAGGCATTGTTGAGAACTGTGAGGGGTCTGAGATTTTACGCTATTAACTAATCTAGTCTTCCAGGTTCATGGATGGTAGCAGAAGACACAAGACTGTTGGGTCAAAGACAAAGAACTTTAAGGCATAACTCAGAGATATTGAGGTTCAGTTCCAGACCACCAAAATAAGGCAAATATCAAAATAAAGCAAGTCACATGAATATTTTGGTTTCCAGTGCATGTAAAAGTTATGTTTACACTGTACTGTAGTCTGCTGTGTGCACTAGCATTATGCCTTTTAAAAAAATGTACGGGGCTTCCCTGGTGGCGCAGTGGTTGAGAGTCCGCCTGCCGAGGCAGGGGACACGGGTTCGTGCCCCGGTCTGGGAAGATCCCACATGCCGCGGAGCGGCTGGGCCCGTGAGCCATGACCGCTGAGCCTGCGCGTCCGAAGCCTGTGCTCGGCAACGGGAGAGGCCACAACAGTGAGAGGCCCGCGTATCGAAAAAAAAAAAAAAAAAAATTAACCATCACAAACAGTTATAGGCTAATCCAAATATATTTCACACGTTAGACTAATTTATGTGTTTTTAGATCACCTATGCTTTTCTGTTTTATGTTTGTGTGTTCATACATTTTGCATTTGCCCAGCAGGACTTTACCTCCATGCCTTTGCTCATTCTGCTCCCTCCACCTAAATGCTTCTCCTGTCATTGCCACATTTCTAAATCCTGAGTATCTTTAGGCCCTGCTCAAATGTCACATCTTTCATGAAGCCTTCTCTGATTCCTCCTGCCTTCACCACCCTCTACCCTGACCACTCCCCACACACACATCAAACTAGAAGTAACTTTTCCTTCTCAACACCCATAGTGCCCTGACTCTGCTTCTCTAATGGCATGTTCCACATCTACCTTGTTTTACAGATTTTATGAATAGGCTTTTTTAGACGATAAATTTCTTGAGAAAACAATTCATGTCCAATTCAAAAAAAAAAAAGAAAACAAAACAAACAAAAAATAAAAAAATGTACGTACCGAGCAGAAGCAAGAAGAACTACAATCCTGCAGCCTGTGGAACAATAACCACATTCACAGAAAGATAAACAAGATGAAACGGCAGACGGCTATGTACCAGATGAAGGAACAAGATAAAACCCCAGAAAAACAACTAAATGAGTGGAGATAGGCAACCTTCCAGAAAAAGAACTCAGAATAATGATAGTGAAGATGATCCAGGACCTCGGAAAAAGAATGAAGGCAAAGATCGAGAAGATGCAATAAATAGTTAACAAACATCTAGAAGAATTAAAAAACAAACAAACAGAGATGAACAATACAATAACTGAAATGAAAACTACACTAGAAGGAATCAATAGCAGAATAACTGAGGCAGAAGAACGGATAAGTGACCTGGAACACAGAATGGTGGAATTCACTGCTGCAGAACAGAATAAAGAAAAAAGAATGGACACCTTCAAGATGGCGGGGGAGTAAGAAGTGGAGATCACCTTCCTCCCCACAGATACATCAGAAATACATCTACACGTGGAACTGCTGCTATAGAACACCCACTGAACACTGGCAGAAAACCTCAGACCTTCCAAAAGGCAAGAAACTCCCCACGTACCTGGGTAGGGCAAAAGAAAAAAGAATAAACAGAGACAAAAGAATAGGGACGGGACCTGCACCAGTGGGAGGGAGCTGTGAAGGAGGAAAGGTTTCCACACACTAGAAGCCCCTTCACGGGCGGAGGCTGTGGGTGGCAGAGGGGGAAGCTTCGGAGCCACGGAGGAGAGCGCAGTAACAGGGTGCGGAGGGCAAAGCGGAGAGATTCCTGCAGAGGATCGGTGCCGACCCGCACTCACGAGCCCGAGAGGCTTGTCTGCTCACCCGCCGGGGCGGGCGGGGGCTGGGAGCTGAGGCTCGAGCTTCAGTCGGAAGCCGGGAGAGGACTGGGGTTGGCTGCGTGAACACAGCCTGAAGGGGTTAGTGCACCACGGCTAGCCGGGAGGGAGTCCGGGAGAATTCTGGAGCTGCCAAAGAGGCAAGAGACTTTTTCTTGCCTCTTTGTTTCCTGGTGTGCGAGGAGAGGGGATTAACCGCGCCGCTTAAAGGAGCTCCAGAAACGGGTGCGAGCCGCGCCTATTGGCGCGGACACCAGAGACGGGCATGAGACGCTAAGGCTGCTGCTACCGCCACCAAGAAGCCTATGTGCGAGCACAGGTCACTCTCCACACCTCCCCTTCTGGGAGCCTGTGCAGCCCTCCACTACCAGGGTCCCGGGATGCAGGGACAACTTCCCCGGGAGAACATACAGCGCGCCTCAGGCGCCTCAGGCGCCTCAGGCTGGTGCAACGTCACACCGGCCTCTGCCGCCGCAGGCTCACCCCGAATCCGTACCCCTCCCTCCCCCCGGCCTGAGTGGGCCAGAGCCCCCGAATCAGCTGCTCCTTTTAACCCCGTCCTGTCTGGGCGAAGAGCAGACGCCCTCGGGCGATGTACGCACAGAGGCGGGGCCAAGTCCAAAGCTGAACCCCAGGAGCTGTGCGAACAAAGAGGAGAGGGGGTCTCTCCCAGCAGCCTCAGAAGCAGCGAATTAAAGCTCCACAATCAACTTGAAGTGCCCTGCATCTGTGGAATACCTGAATAGACAGCAAATCATCCCAAGTTGAGGAGGTGGACTTTGGGAGCAAGATATATTACTTTTTTCCCGTTTTCCTCTTATTGTGAGTGTGGAGGTGTGTGCTTCTGTGTGAGATTTTGTCTGTATAGCTTTGCTTTCACCATTTGTCCTAGGGTTCTGACCGTCCCGTTTTTGTTTTTGTTTTTACTTTTCAAAATTTTTCTTCTTAATAATTATTTTTTATTTTAATAACTTTATTTTATCCTACTTTATTTTAACTTCTTTCTTTCTTCCTTTTTCTTATTTTCTTTCTTCCTTTTCTCTTCCTTCCTTTCTTCCTTCCTTCCTTCCTTCCTTCCTTCCTTCCTTTCCTTTCTATTTTTTCTCCCTTTTATTCTGAGCCGTGT
>NC_041227.1:49045908-49048298 GCF_002837175.3 Physeter macrocephalus | reverse complement strand
AAATGGTAATAGGAACATACATATTGATAATTACCTTAAATGTAAATGGATTAAATGCTCCCACCAAAAGACACAGACTGGCTGAATGGATACAAAAACGAGACCCATATATATGCTGTCTACAAGAGACCCACTTCAGACCTAGGGACACATACAGACTGAAAGTGAGGGGATGGAAAAAGATATTCCATGCAAATGGAAATCAGAAGAAAGCTGGAGTAGCAATTCTCATATCAGACAAAATAGACTTTAAAGTAAAAACTATTACAAGAGACAAAGAAGGACACTATATAATGATCAAGGGTTCGATCCATGAAGAAGATATAACAATTGTAAATATTTATGCACCCAACATAGGAGCACCTCAATACATAAGGCAAATACTAACAGCCATAAAAGGGGAAATCGACAGTAACACAATCATAGTAGGGGACTTTAACACCCCACTTTCACCAATGGACAGATCATCCAAAATGAAAATAAATAAGGAAACACAAGCTTTAAATGATACATTACACAAGATGGACTTAATTGATATTTATAGGACATTCCATCCAAAAACAACAGAATACACATTTTTCTCAAGTGCTCATGGAACATTCTCCAGGATAGATCATATATTGGGTCACAAATCTAGCCTTGGCAAATTTAAGAAAATTGAAATCATATCAAGTATCTTTTCTGACCACAACGCTATGAGACTAGATATCAATTACAGGAAAAGATCTGTAAAAAATACAAACACATGGAGGCTAAACAATACACTACTTAATAACGAAGTGATCACTGAAGAAATCAAAGAGGAAATCAAAAAATACTTAGAAACAAATGACAATGGAGACACGACGACCCAAAACCTATGGGATGCAGCAAAAGCAGTTCTAAGAGGGAAGTTTATAGCAATACAATCCTACCTTAAGAAACAGGAAACATCTCGTATAAACAACCTAACTTTGCACCTAAAGCAATTAGAGAAAGAAGAACAAAAGAACCCCAAATTTAGCAGAAGGAAAGAAATCATAAAGATCAGATCAGAAATAAATGAAAAAGAAATGAAGGAAACAATAGCAAAGATCAATAAAACTAAAAGCTGGTTCTTTGAGAAGATAAATAAAATTGATAAACCATTAGCCAGACTCATCAAGAATAAAAGGGAGAAGACTCAAATCAATAGAATTAGAAATGAAAAAGGAGATGTAACAACTGACACTGCAGAAATACAAAAGATTATTAGAGATTACTACAAGCAACTGTATGCCAATAAAATGGACAACCTGGAAGAAATGGACAAATTCTTAGAAATGCACAAGCTGCCGAGACTGAACCAGGAAGAAATAGAAAATATGAACAGACCAATCACAAGCACTGAAATTGAAACTGTGATTAAAAATCTTCCAACAAACAAAAGCCCAGGACCAGATGGCTTCACAGGCGAATTCTATCAAACATTTAGAGAAGAGTTAACATCTATCCTTCTCAAACTCTTCCAAAAGATAGCAGAGGGAGGAACACTCCCAAACTCATTCTATGAGGCCACCATCACCCTGATACCAAAACCAGACAAAGACGTCACAAAGAAAGAAAACTACAGGCCAATATCACTGATGAATATAGATGCAAAAATCCTCAACAAAATACTAGCAAACAGAATCCAACAGAACATTAAAAGGATGATATACCATGATCAAGTGGGGTTTATTCCAGGAATGCAAGGATTCTTCAATATATGCAAATCAATCAACGTGATACACCATATCAACAAACTGAAGGAGAAAAACCATATGATCATCTCAATAGATGCAGAGAAAGCTTTTGACAAAATTCAACACACATTTATGATAAAAACCCTGCAAAAAGTAGGCATAGAGGGCACTTTCCTCAACATAATAAAGGCTATATACGACAAACCCACAGCCAACATCGCCCTCAATGGTTAAAAACTGAAACCATTTCCACTAAGATCAGGAACAAGACAAGGGTGCCCACTCTCACCACTCTTATTCAACATAGTTTTGGAAGTTCTAGCCACAGCAATCAGACAAAAAAAAAGAAATAAAAGGAATCCAAATCAGAAAAGAAGTAAAGCTGTCACTGTTTGCAGATGACATGATACTATACACAGAGAATCCTAAAGATGCTACCAGAAAACTACTAGAGCTAATCAATGAATTTGGTAAAGTAGCAGGATACAAAATTAATGCACAGAAATCTCTGGCATTCCTATACACTAATGATGAAAAATCTGAGAGTGAAATTAAGAAAACACTCCCATTTACCATTGCAACAAAAAGAATAAAATATCTAGGAATAAACCTACCTAAGGAGACAAAAGACCCATATGCAGAAAATTATAAGACACTAATGAAAAAAATTAAAGATGATACAAATAG
>NC_041227.1:49042269-49043210 GCF_002837175.3 Physeter macrocephalus | reverse complement strand
AAGGACACTACATAATGATCAAGGGATCAATCCAAGAAGAAGATATAACAATTATAAATATATATGCACCCAACATAGGAGCACCTCAATACATAAGGCAACTGCTAACAGCTATAAAAGAGGAACTCAACAGTAACACAATAATAGTGGGGGACTTTAACACCTCACTTACACCAATGGACAGATCATCCAGACAGAAAATTAATAAGGAAACACAAGCTTTAAATGACACAATAGACCAGATAGATTTCGTTGATATTTATAGGAAATTCTATCCAAAAACAGCAGATTACACTTTCTTTTCAAGTGCACACGGAACGTGCTCCAGGATAGATCACATCTTGGGTCACAAATCAAGCCTCAGTAAATTTAAGAAAATTGAAGTCATATCAAGTATCTTTTCTGACAATAAGCCTATGAGATTAGAAATCAATTACAGGGAAAAAAATGTAAAAAACACAAACATATGGAGGCTGAACAATACATTACTAAATAACCAAGAGATCACTGAAGAAATCAAAGAGGAAATCAAAAAATACCTAGAGACAAATGACAATGAAAACACGACGATCCAAAACCTATGGGATGCAGCAAAAGCAGTTCTAAGAGGGAAGTTTATAGCTATACAAGCCTACCTCAAGAAACAAGAAAAATCTCAAATAAACAATTGAACGTTACACCTGAAGGAACTAGAGAAAGAACAACAAACAAAACACAAAGTTAGCAGAAGGAAAGAAATCATAAAGATCAGAGCAGAAATAAATGAAATAGAAACAAAGAAAGCAATAGAAAAGATCAATAAAACTAAAAGCTGGTTTTTTTGAGAGGATAAATAAAATTGATAAACCATTAGCCAGACTCATCAAGAAAAAGAGGGAGAGGACTCAAATCGATAAAATTAGATATGAAAAAGGAGAAGTTACAACAGACACTGCAGAAAT